>NW_007736072.1:52755-69093 GCF_000696425.1 Galeopterus variegatus
TTTTTTTTTTTTTAATTCAGCAAATATTTACTAATCCCTTTGTCTGGAGCATGAACTAGAATTGCAAAGTTAAAAGGCACAGTCTGTCCTTAATTACCAACTTTGTGATTTTTCTGTATTTCCCATGCTGCCCAGTTCAATTCTGGTCTATGAAGAGCTTTGAATATTCACCGATGACCAGGAACTTTGCTATCCCTAAACATGCGGAAGAAAAAGAGGAAGAGTAGGAGCAGAGATGGGAGAAGGAGGAAGAGGAGGAGAGGAAGAAAAAGTGGGGAGGGAAGGAAGGAAGGAAGGAGACAACTGATTATTCTCTGCATTTAGAAAAAGCACATTCTAGTTGGAAAAATACACAGGTAAACAAATTATTTCACTATAACATGACAGGTGCCAAGAAACGTAATGACTGACTGTTAAATATGTGGAAGGGAAGGGTATTTGGTGAAATGTGGGCATCCCGGGAAGACCTTCTCAAGGTCATGATGCTAGAGCAGGCCAATGGAAACCAGCCAGTGGAATAAACTCATAGATCTCAGATAAACACATATTGAATTGATTGAATAAATAATGAATTATTGATTGAATGGATAAATAAGTAAGTGGATGGAAGAATTCAAAAAGGTCTACCATGTGGTTTCTGACCTCTAGGCTTTTAATGACCTAGTGGAGAGAAGAGACAGAAACACAGCGACTCAATTATTCTTCCAGAAGAAATCTGAAAAGAGCTTTTTAGTTAGAATGCTTTTGGCTGCATGTAACAGAATACATGACTGAATGTGGCATAAACAACAGATATTTGTAAATGGGTCTCTAACCACAAGAAATTGTGAGATAGGACTTTAGTTTTCTCAGAGCTCAATTTCACCAGGCCTCTGGGCAGCTTTTCTCCGGGTGTCTTGGCTTTCCCTTTATGGGCTCAGGATGCAACCACAGCCTTCAGCATCATATCCTCACACAATACTATACAAAGCAGGGGTGGGACTTCCCCCCATGAACCCCTGTCTTTCACTGGAGAGGAAAATCTTACCCTAAGCCTTCCTAAGTACGCTCTTTTTAAGTTTAATTGGTCAGAATTGCATCACATGGCCTTGCTTATTTGCATGGAAGCCTCAGAAAATAAGTATGGAGAGGAAAATCTTACCCTAAGCCTTCCTAAGTACGCTCTTTTTAAGTTTAATTGGTCAGAATTGCATCACATGGCCTTGCTTATTTGCATGGAAGCCTCAGAAAATAAGTATCTGGAATTTTAGCCTCAATGGAGGGAATTGGATTTGACCATCACAGAACAGTAGGGAGAATGGCTGCTGGTTATGCAAACAATGGTGTCTGCCACGTGAGCTAAGAGAACACTAAAGAGAAGAACTGGTGACACATAAATATGATGCTCCTCCATATGCAAAGGTGACACTTGTGAACACCAGCTCCTAAGTATAAAAAGTAAGTGATAATTTAGATGTGTGTCGTAACTTTTACCATTGTGCTCCTCTCATGCACAGGGTTCTCCCTATAATAAGAGTAGTGACTATTTTTGGTATCATATGTACAGTAATGCAGAAAACATCTTTTCTCCTCTTTGCTCTTATACCTTACATCAATTCCAGAAAAATCAATGACCCCATTAGAAAGATGGAACCGAGAGAAGGTGAGCATCTATTTTACACCAGGCTCTTTACTAGGAACTTGATACACATTATCTCATGTGGCCCTTAGACCAATCCTATGAGGCAGGCTTAAAAGGAAACTGAGGCTCACGGGGACAAGTACTTGTCTCCAGCCAGAGAGTTGAGAGGTAGTATAGCCAGGTGTCCATCCCTGGACTGTCTGGCTGGAAAGCACATCTCTTTAGTAAAGCTACTTGTCAGGAGGTGATTTCATGAGCATATGTATATGCTAAACACTACTTTTGCAAGCACTCCTGCTTGTAAAGCTTAACACTGACAATAGGCAACAAATGTCTCTTTTACGCCCTTCTTGTCTTATTTATTTGTTATTTCACACTGTACAGCCCACTTTCATAGTCCAAGAAATTTACAGAGATTGTGCAATGACAACCATAAATCATATTCAAAATGACTGTGAGAACTAAAACACCAAGGGTTTGCCTGAGGTTTGCAGAACCTTTTATCCGAAAGATTACGTAATTTGTTTTGAACCTACACATTCATTATTCATTCAGCAGATATTCAGTGAGGATCCACTACGCATTATGCCCCATCATCGTTAGCATAGTGCTAATAATAATGCATTGTATATTTCAAGATAGGTAGAAAAGAGGATCTTGAAGGTTATCGCCACAAAGAAATGACAAAGGTTCGAGGTGATGGATATGCTAACTCCCCTGATTTGCTCACTATACAACGCATACATGTATTGAAACATCACACTGTACCTTATAACACATGTACAATGATTACGTGCCAATTATAAACAAAATTCAAAATTGCCTTAAATTTAGAATAATATTTTGACACAGAAAGGAATAGAAAGAGGAGAAAAAGTGACAAAAGGAGAGAGGACAAAGGGGACGGGGAGGGAGTGTATCGTAAGAGAACCATAGTATTTGCCATTAGAAGTCCTGGATTTGTGCTCATGGACTAGTAACTTCCTTGAGACTCAGTTTCTTCTACTGAGGCCCATCATGAAGCCTCCTTTGAGGAGTATACATGCCCTATACATGCATCATGCCCTGCACACTGACGGGTACTTATAAACGTTGGTTTGTAGTTAGGCTTTGATTCAACAAATATTTCCTGATTATCTACTATGGGACCAACATTGTGATAGATTCTGATGGGTTAAAGAAATAAGCAAAACCTGGACCTTGCCCCTCAGGAGCTCTGTTACTTGAGAATCATTTCTCAGCTACTCCAGGAAAACAACGTGCTATGCTCTTTTCCCTCATACAGAAGCATAATAAAATTCATAAAGGCACAGTCTATGTGCTGGTTTTTCTCTGTTTTTTGCCACTCCAGATGCATTTTCCACCCCTCTTTGTTCTGCTCTGTGCCACATGAGGACATGGGGACAGCTTCATCTGGGCACAAGGGGAGAGAGAATGTTCAGGCTGTTTCTTCTCTGCTTGCTCGTTGCTGGAGCACTGTGTCTCTGGCAGGGGCTTCCTGCTCCCAGGACTACGGCTCCCTCTGGGGGGGCCTCTCCTCCAGAGTTCCAGTTCTCACTGGGCTCTAGTAACACCATTTTCCCTTGTTCTTTCAGCCATAGGGTGGGGTGGTGGGAATGTCTCCTGCTTTGATTATTTGATTAGTCTCCGGGTACCTTAATCTTTTTTTGTTTGTTCTCTTCCCCCGGCACATATCTCTGATAGGTGTCCCTTCATTAAAATCTCTTCATTAGAACCCTCCAGGGAAAATTTTCTTTCTTACTGGAACCCTTGCTAATCAGAACATCAAAGCTGATGAAAATTTAGAAATCCAAGCCTTTTTATGTTGCAGAGATGAATACTCAGGCCCAGAGAGGGTTTCATTTGCCAGAAGTCACTCAGCCTCTGGGAAGGAAGAGAGACAGCTCACCTGCCTCTCCAGCCCATGGTCCTATTACAGGCAATCCAGGTCACCCCCACAGTGGGCCACCTGATTCCTCTGTGCGTCTGATCTTCTAAACTCCAGACAAAGGCTCCTTCTGCAAGCTTTCGAGCCTGCAAGCTAAGGACATGAATGAACTGAGTCATCCCCACAGAGCTTCATTAATTTTAAGGCAATTTAAGATTTCTGAGTCATAGGTTTCAGTCATTTAGACTTTCCCAGCTGGTACTGTACTTGCCCACACACATTTTTCTTTAAAGATTGCATCTGTGTCTAGATGTGTGGCTCTGCCCACTCTTCACCAGTTTCTGAGAGAAACCAACCTTGTACAGTGATGTGTGCAGGCCTACACCATTTCTACAGCCATGTGCATTTCAGTCTTTGCATGAGGGCTTAATGGAATTAGCAGTCTGCAGCTTGATCCAGACTCTATCCACCAGAGACATGCACAATTCCAGATTCTACCTCCAACACAGTATTTTACCCAGCCTCCCCAGAAAACTCAGTTATACCATATGGTGACGCCACTCACTGAATAATATTTAGCAACTTCATGAACAAGGACTGAATCATATCTTAACCATCTTGGCCAAACATTGTTTTATATAGCAATGGTATTAGTAATATATATGTTTTATTTTTTACACTAGTACTTCCTGCTACACCCACTGAAAATTAAGAGCTAGACCTCACTGGAAGTAGACTGCACAATAAAAGAGTTCTCGCTCATTAAGGATCTTCTGCTCAATATTGCACTGTATGTATGATACATTCAGAATGTCTGCTTTTTCTGTTCCTCCAGAGCAGCTGCTGGGATTGAGCAATAGTCTCCCAGGGTAACACAGCAGGGAATCCTGGGGCATTTCCCAGACACTGAAAACAAAGGATATGTATCTATGGGGAGGACAGGGTTTGAGCTCACTCTCTTCCTACCCCCAAGGAGAAATGCCCTATACTCTCAGGATTTGGGGAAGAAATTCGCAAGCCTCTGTGTGAGGGGCCCCTATGTCTGGGTGATCTTAAGAAAGTAAATTTCCTCTCTGAGCCTCAGTTCAATGGTTAAACAGGGATTATAATGAGAACCCTTTATAAACAGTAATCTAGCATGCAAGGGCTAGGTCAGCATTTATGCTGTACAGGCACTGTCTAAGCTGTATATACGTTCACCATGAGCAAGATGTGGTCTGTACCTTCAACAAATTTACAAGTTGAAAATAGGAATAATTTCAGTAAAATATGGCTTGGCTATGATAGAGTTATATGCACAGTAAAGAGGCTCTTAGCCCAACACAAGAGCTCTTGAAGGAGCTGGTGCCTAAGGTCATTCTTGCATAATCAGCAAGATTTATGGAGGTGAGAAGGGTATTTATTTGACAGTGAAGAGCATGAGCATTAGTTACCAGAGAATATAATGCATGGCACAAAGTGGCAGGAAATATGGCCATATTTACAGCATTAAAAAAATACGACTTATTACTGCAGCATTAGTGTTTTCTGAAAATAAAAAAAAAAAAAAAAGGATTTCTGAGAGAGTCCCATGCTATTGCAGCAGCAACTCATCTCTCCCTGCCCCTGTGGCAACTGCTGTGCCTATCTCCATGGGAAATGGTTGGCTGTAAAATGTTGAATTTACTGGAAATGGGAGAAAAGAGCCATCCTACTTTCTGTGGATGCCCCTTAGCTCTCAAATCCCTAAGGAAAGGAATCCACTCTCTGCATTCTTGGAGACATGGTATTGTACTGGAGATTTCTGCCACAGCTGGGCTACAATGTTT
Source organism: Galeopterus variegatus (assembly GCF_000696425.1). Lineage (NCBI taxonomy): Eukaryota > Metazoa > Chordata > Mammalia > Dermoptera > Cynocephalidae > Galeopterus > Galeopterus variegatus. The sequence continues at coordinate 58,073 of NW_007736072.1, forward strand.
GAAAAATGAATGAATGAACCAACTCCTCTTTGGAATACCAAGATCCAGAGATGGAAGAGAGAGACTTGAATATCATTTAATCTAATGTCCTTATTTTACAGATGAGGTGATTGAGGTCTAGTGAGAAAGATGAACTTGACCACAGGCACCTAGCAAATTAGTGCCAGAGTAAATACAGATATGAGGTGCCCTGAATCACAGACAAAGGCTCTTCTAAAAACTGGATGCATTCTAAGGCCTTTAGGCCAAAAGAAGTGATTGTTTTCTTAATGGGTTTGCATTCTCTCAGCACGCATATGTACCCAACACTGTGATACCTGCTGCTACACAGAGGAGAGAGGAGAAGACAAGGTAGTTGCCCTCAGGGAGCTCCTGATCCACTGAGCGAAAGTAACGTTCACCTCCTACAACAATGACAGAGTAATAAGAATTTATTATAAAACCATCCCCAAATTATGTTATGCACATCAAGAAAGGAGATATTTCCTTAGCCTGACATGTCAGGAGAAGGGGGACTTGAGATTCATGCAATGTACGCTTACTAAATATCATCTTACCATAGGGATTATTTTACTCCTCCAGGTAAGGCTTCTTAGAGGAACCCCCTGGTACAGCATGTGAGACAACTGTACTATATTGGTCCAGTTATCAATCACTGAGTGAAAAACTAACCGAATACTTACTGGTGTAAAACAACCACCGCTTCTTTATACCATGATTTATTGGGGCAAGAAGCATAATTAGGGTCACTTGGTGGTATTCTGTTGGCTGCTGGTACTGTCAGGAGGGACCAAGATAGTTGCCTTTACATGCCTGGAACCGGGTCAGGGTTGGTTGGATTGCTGGGCCCCTCTGAGCCCCTCTCCCCCTCCACCTAATCTTGGGGTCTTGCCCTGTGGTTTCTCCAGCAGTGTAGATGGTTGGACTCATTGCCTGCCAGCTCAGGGCTCTAAGAGACCAAGGCAGATGCTTCCAGTTCTCTCTATGCCGAGGCCTGGAACTAGCTACGTGTCATATCTGCCATTTTCTATGGGTCCAAGCAATTTCAGGCCAGTCCAGATTCAAGGAGAGGGAAAACAGACTCCACTTCTTAATGAGAGAAGTGTCTAAAATTTGTGGCCATATTTAACCTGGCACATTTATCTCTCTACTTGTGGTTGCTTCATGTGTGTGAGAAAAGCTTATTGATTCATGGCCAAAGTAGGAACATGATATAAAACAAACAAACAAAAATCTCAGATGAGGAGACAGTACAGCTTATGAGAGGCTTCTGTCCTTACACTGTGAGGTCCCATGAGACTCACTGTCCTGTGCCCAGCACCTAGCACAGTGCTCGGCACATAGAAGGTGATCAGTCAGCAGAACTGAGCTATTTGACAGGAGTTTGCTACCACATTTATTGTTACGTGAGTGAATTTCTCATACTGAACCTCCCAGGAAAGGTGCCAGGGGAATCTTATTGCAAAACTAGCAGTTTATTGGGTTGACAAAGAGAACATTCAATTAAGGAGATTTTCAGAGCACAATGGAATCATTTGAGTTGTGAAATGTGGACTCAAAAAGTAATCATTTAGAAACAGCCAACAAGCATTTGAAGACTGGATAGCAAGACACAGTCCCTTTTACTCAGGCACAGGCTGAGGGTCCTGGTGGGCACAAAGAAGCAGAGGTGCTGGCAAACTTGGATTAATTCCAGGACTTTCTGCCCACTACAAAGCCCAGTCTCTGTCCATAGCACCAGGTATCTAAAAGAATGTCACCCATAGGCTGATTTATCCAACAAACAATGATGACAAACACCATGTGCCCATCATCATCCAAAGCACTCTGGCCATACAGGGAAATAATGCAGGCCCTAGGTCTGAAGGGCCTCTTTGTCTCTATGTTGGGGCATTCTCTGCCTGTTCTTAGGGTCCAAGGAAATACCTAGGTGTCACTGCCTATTGTAGAGTCATGGAGCCATCAAGCCAAAAGGATGAATCCTCAAAATATATCAGAAGGTTATCAACCCTCTCAGTGTAGGTCAACAACATTCAGCTTCCACCCCTTCTCATTAAACATGATAATCTCTACCCCAAGGCTCTGATATGCCCACCGGGAGAATGCCGTGGTAGGCAGCTCCTGAAATGGCTCCTAATGTGCCCTGTCTCTGATAATTAAACCCTTGTGCAATCCCCTCCTGCTGTGTTTGGGATGGCCCTGGTAGCTTGCTCCCAATGAGAAGAATACGGCAAATGTGATGTGGGACGTCACTTCCAAGATGAGGCTATAGAAGTCTGTGACTTCCATCAGCTTATACTCTCTCCCTTGCTCTTCTCACATGTTTGCTCTGATGAAGCAAGCTGCCGCGCTATGAGCTATCCCACATGGAGGCCACGTGGCCTGGAACTGAAGGTGGCCTCCAGCTGACATCCAAGGGGGGAAATGAGACCCTCAGTTCAACAACCTTCAAAGACCTGAATCCTGCCAATAACCATATGAGTGACTTTGGAAGTAGATCCTTTCCCCCACTGAGCCTTCAGATGAGACACAGGCCTGGCTACACCCTGACTGTACCCTTGTGAGTGACCCTGAAGCAGAGGACTTGGCTAAGCCATGCTTGGATTCCTGATCCACAGAGATAATAAATCTGTGTTGTCTTAAGCCACCATATTTTGAAGGGTAGTTGGTTTTGCAGCGACATATAACTAATACAAGTGTATAAAAGAAGGATAAAACTCTAAGTAGCTCACCTCCCAGTCTCCTGCACTTTCTATACCATGTGATTTCTGGCCTGTAAAGATCTTTCATCCAGAGGCCACTGGAGCATGTGACTGGAGGAAGGAAGTCCTAGTGCTTCAGCTCAGCAGTCACATGTCCCCACGGTCTGACTACAGCCTTGTTTCCCTTCCCTGCAGCTTCTGCCTCTGCCTCAGGCAAACCTGACTGCTGTTTTTCATACCAGCAGGCCTGTGCCTTCCTGTCTCCAGTACTTGGCATAGTATCTTCTCTCAGAAACACTCTTCCATCTTGAACTGCTGATATTCTGCTTGGATTTCAAGGCTAGCTCAAATGCTTTTTTTTTGCTTAACCTCCTGGCTGGAAAAAATTATTTATTTTTTGTCCAAAGCATGTGTGTGTGTGTGTGTGTGTGTGTGTGTGTGTGTGTGTGTATTTGTGTATATGTGTATATTTATGAAATATATACCCTACTTTGTGCCAAGGACTATTCTAAAGGATGAAATGGCAAATAAAATCCTCTGCCTTTATTTAGTTCATAGTTTATAATTGTAGTTTTTGTAGTTGACTTTATTGTAGGATTACTTTAAGTAAATTTTGTGTGCCTCAACTCAATTAAATATTCTGAGGGGTTCAGATAGTCATTCTCTATGATGCCTGTAAGTAACAGAGTCCCAAAGCACAGTGACTGTCTGCTATAGTCTGAGTTGTGTCCCCTTACAAATTCATATACAAAGCCCTAGCCCTCAACATGACTGTATTTGGAGACAGAGCTTTTTAGGAGGTAATTAAGTTTAAAAATTGTCATATGAATGAAGCCCTAATCCAATAGGACTGGTGTCCTTCTAAGAAGAGAAAGAGACTCAGGGACACTCAAGTTCAGAGGAAGGACCATGTGAAGACTGTGAGAAGGTGGTCATCTGCAAGCCAAGGTCGGAAGCCCCGGGAGAAAACAAACCAGCCAACACCTTTATCTTGGACTTGCAGCCTCCAGAACTGTGAGAAAGTCAGTGTCTGTTGTTTGAGTCCCCCAGTCTGTGGGATTTTTTTTATGGCAGCCTGAGCTGACAAACACAATCTCATTTGTGAAGAACTGAGCCAAGCAGTGCTGTAGACTCAGTATATCCATGGCAGCGTGAAAAAGTCATGGACAGTGGGCTCAGACGAGCTGAGTCTGAATTCTGTCTCTGTCCTATACTCTACCAGACAACAAAAGCAACTCACTGTTGTGAACCCCAGTTTTCCTTCTCTGTAAAATGGGGCTAATTCTCCCTACATCTCACTTTTACCATGAGAAAGATTTGAGGTAGTTTTTGCCAAGTGCGTTTCATGAACTAAATGCAGACAAAAGTATTGCTTGTTTTCTTCCTTCTTTCTCCCTCCCCAAGGAGAGAGACAGGATCAATAACAGGGCCAGGCCAGCCATCTGGAGCCTGAGGCAAAAGGAAAAATCAGTAATACTAATCTACTCTTTATTTAAAATCTGGATATATTTGTTATGATAGTTTTTTTTTGGCATTAATTTTAATTTTTTAAAAATATTGTGTTAAAATATCATTCCTCTTGATTACTGATCTGGGGGCATTCCCTTTAAATTTTGGCAGCATCCCTTTTAAATTTAAAGCACTGAGACAAGTGCTTCATTTACCATATCCTAATTCTGGCCCCAGCTACATAACTAATCAGAAATCCTCCTTTGGCCTGGGTAGAATGCTGACCAGAATTGTCTTTTTAAATATCTCTAACTGCAAAATATCTTTGTACCCCAGATTCTGGTGGGCTGTGTATAGAACTCTTTGGTCTGCAATGTAGGATGTTTCTCTCATCATTTGGGGACTTAAAGGCTTCTGATAGGCATTAGAGTAAAACTTCTTTTTTTTTTTCTTTTCTTCTTTTCTGAAATGACCCAGGAAGCAGCCCCAGCAGCAAGAGTGGAGATGAGCTAAATAAAGGATTTCTGCAATGCGACCTTTTGCCAGTTTCGACCTGTGTTTTGCCTGTGTTTCCCTGAGAAATTTTAGTGAACTTTGAGAAAAGGAATGTGTCAGCAGCACCCAGGGTTGCCCCAGATGAGGCTTTGCAAGCTCCTGCTGGATCCCTGTTTTCTGGCTGGGAATCCCAGCCATACCCTCTGTCTTAGACACCTGTATGTTGAGTTCCTGTTTCTCCCCACTAGGCTGAGAGCACCTGGAGGGAAGACGTGGGATCTCAGCATGCCTCTAACTTTCTTGCCTAGCACAGGGACAGCGAGGAGGAGAAATTTATCCTAGTAGTACTGACAGTGGTGGTGGTGGTGATACTGGCAGTTAACAGCTGGCACTCACTACCATCCAGGCACTAAACAGAGTGCTTCACCCGTGTCTTATCGAACCATCATGACTCTACGAGGTCTGCACTGTTACTATGCCATTTTAAAGAAGCAGAAACTAAGGTTTAGGGATGTTGCGAAGTTTACATAAGATCACAGAGCTACTAAACTTCAGAGGAAGGGCTCAGGAGATGTTTCTTGACCTGTTGAATGATGGTTGGTTGACTTTTCCATTGAATTCTTTTCTAGATGTGGTTTTCCCAGGATCTGTCAGAGATCAAGCTTTGGAGTCCCAGAGCAACTGTGCATATAGAAGGCTGTTTACTTCCTTGAGTCAAAATCCCCCATTAATCCCATTTGTTAGCAGCCTCTTTTATTGAATAGTATAAAATTCGAATGATATAAAATTTCATGTTGTTCCACTATACCAATTACACTTAGGGACATTTTTTAATTGCCTAAGTGGAGGGGGAAAACATGATAATACAAAATCAGCTTTTTGTGTACAATTTTATATTTTATTAACCACAAAAGCATATGCATATTTGAAAGTGGATTATGCAGACATGGGTGAGACATATTATGTATTCCATCCATAGTCTACTGAGTGGATTGCTTCATGGAGAGCTGAGGCTCTGTATAATACTTGCCATACTCCAAGCCTACTTGGGCACCAAGGGCTCACAAGTTGGAAACTTCCATTCTATAGTCATCACCTTTTCGTTCAGACATGCTTTCCTGTTTTGCAACTGTTAATGTTGTATTCAAATGAACGTCTATGCAAAGGGCCCCTACCCAGAAGCCCAAATTTAGAATGATGTTTGGATACAGAGGAAATGGAGGAGGAAAAAGGAAAAAAAGGGGGAGGGGGAAGGGAGTGGCAGGAAGCAAAACTATCATAAAGAGATCACAACATTTGCCACTAAAGTCCTGGGTTTGAGCTCATGGGCTAGTAACTTCCTTGAGACTCAATTTCTTCTTTGGAATCTAATAATAAAACCTCCTGTAAGAAGTTTTTGTGGGGATTAAATGAGACAAAATACATAAAAGTGCTCTGTAAATTGGCAAGCCCGGTATACATATTAATTCTTATAAATCTTAATCTGAGCTCTCAGAGCTGTCCAAGACCAAGTTACTAATCGGCTGAATTAGGGCCCAAGTGAGATGGAAACTCAACACATCATTGTTCAGATGTGGATCTACTGATGACATGCCCAGCATTCCCATATGGAAGGTTGGAATGTAGGAGGTGAAGGGAATCTTAAGTGATCATTTAATTTAGCCTATGCCACTTGTAAGAAAGGTATTATTATCTTCATTCCACCCAAGAGGCTACCATGGTCAGAGAAGTTAAGAGCCATTCAAGGCCCTAAAGGTTGTAAAAGGGGGGTGGTGATCTGGACCCAAGTCTGTCTGCTCCCTTGCATCTGTCTTTGTGCCAGGTGTTGAAGCACACACCAGATTTACCAGAACACCCTTCAAATGGAATCTTTTTACAGTAACCTAGCACTCTTGATAATATGTAAATTTGCAGCACTTCCTGGACCAGCGGGTTCATTTTACCTGTTTTCACTTTTCTGTTAGCTGCTCAGCAATACTCACCAGGATGGTAGATAATCTGCAATACCCAGAAAAATCACATGTGTTGAGCTAACCTCCTCTTGTTTAAGAACAACAACAAAACTTCCCTTGTATCTCATTTCACTTGGAGCATTCAATAACTATTTTCCTGTGTGAGTAGAAGAGCTACAAAGCCAGGACTTGGAAAAAAAAATGGTTCCAACATGGTCATCTCTTCTGTATTTAAACACTGGACTTTTTCCAGTGGGCCATTTATCCAAAGAGAAAAACACACCCCTGCTTAGCCATGGTAAAAAAATGTCAAACAAACAAGCAAACAAAAAGTACCTCTTAATAGGTACTACTTGGATGCACCTTGTAAAAGCAGCTGCTTCCAGAAAATGAACTGTTAAAAAGAAAAAAAAAATGAGAAAGGAAATCACCATTAGGGGAGGATTTTAAGTGGGCCATTCAAGCTAAAAGTTTAGTCAACTCTAGAAAGCCTGATGACAAGCAACTGGATATAGTAAAAAGTCATATAGTTTCAGAATAAACTAATTGCCCTGTCCCCTTCCTTCCCAACACCCCACACATGACCTCCACAGCCACTGAGTGATGGGCTACCATGGGATAAATTGTTTATTCGCTCTGGGTCCTGGTTTCTTCATCTGCACAGTGGGGGAGATAATTTCAAGGGTTGTATAAGAACTAGAGAATAAGAAAGTGGCTGGTCTAGCATTTAAAAGATATAATTCAATATAACTATTATTAAAGTCAGCAATAGAAAAGAAGATTCTCAAAGTAACAGAGCACTTTATGACATAGAGTTAATATATTCAACATGTCCTAAAGTCTAGAAGCAAGCCACAGGCCTCATCACTGCCCACACTGGACATCATGGCTACATGTAAAGCACAAGATCATGCGAACTTAGTCAAATGCACCCTCCGAGGCTACAGCTACAGAGGTGTGCACCCTCGACCTCCTCCTCCTTTATACAAATGGATGACAGAAAGCCTTTCCAGAGTTAGCAGAATGTTGAAGGAAGGCAACAGGGGATATGACGTTGAACGCAATGTAATGTAATACTAGTGGCAAAACTAAGCCAAGAATGAAGAACTCAGCTTCAGATAGGGCACCTCCTAAAGACGGTGTTAGAGCAGGGTTAGAACGGTTTCCTGATTTGGTTTCCCATACATTGATTTGTTAAATCTTGCCTGAAGGAATAAGAAGCACTTATCTTCCTGGCTACCTTTACTAACTCTGCCGCTCAGCAATCTATAGATTCCATCATCGGGAGTATCTAGATTGCAGCTCAGGTATTAACACTGCAAACCTCATTATTGGCCAAGGGCGCCCATGCCTCCTTGATTTTGAACATGTCATTTAAAACCTGAGGCATTCACAGAACCAAACAAGAGAGCTGGGAAATGTGCTCTTGAGCTGAGGGAGTGAAGTAGGTAGAAAGAATGTCCTGGAAAGGATTCTGGGGAAACAGGGGCACCAAACATAGAGGGAGGTATGATCCAAGTCACAGGCACAGAAGTAGGAACCTGGAGATCAGGGAGTGGTGACCATGTGGAAGGCGTGTAACCAAGAAGGAGAGAGGAAGTTGTTGGGAAGTTCTTCAGGTCCAGCCCAGCGAGTTGTGCCCAAGGATGCATGTACGGCTGAGAAAAATGCTGCTGTGGTCTGACTGTTAATGTCACCCCAAAATTCATAAACTGAAACCTAATCCTCAAGGTGATGATTTTAGGAGGTGGGGCCTTTGGGAGGTGATCAGGTCATGAGGGCAAGAGCCCTCAGGAATGGGATCAGTGCCTTTATAAAAGAAGCCCCAAAGAGTTGCTGTGCCCCTTCCACCAGGTGAGGACACAGCATAAAGGTACCATCTGTGAATCAAAACTCGGGTCCTCACCAGACACCAAACCTGCCAGTACCTGGATAAGTTTGAACAAACTAAGACAAATGCATTTCACAAAATTTCAGCATTGTGATTCACAGAGATCTCAATGGGAATAGAATGTTCTGGAGCTGCACAGGACACAGTTTGCACATCACCATGAGGAGGCGCTCTCTACAACTCGTCCTGGATGTTTGTCACAGATTTTTTAGCCTAGGCATGACCTCCTGTAAGAGTTAAGACAGATGTACGTCAACACCTGAGGTAGATACCATCCTTAAAATTATATAGTAGCCTTACGAGTCATTTCTCAAAAACAATTTATTTGATCCACAGACACAGCATTTAGCTTAGGGCTTCAACTTAGCAGGTACTCACTGTATGTTTGCTTAATGAATGAACTAATGAGCAATGAAGTGAATGAAGAAGTAGTTAAATACATTTCAGGACAGAGTGTTCTAGATAACATGCACTTTAGGCTACTGACTTGAGGCAACTGGATTTGACTGTCCTACTGCAGAGCAGACTTTTAAAAATGTATCTTCTTGTAATTATATAATCTTTACTGCAAAAATGTGTAAGGCACTTGGTATAAATTATCTAATTTATCCTGCACTGCAATAGCTTCATGAATTTGACCAACAAACCCAGCATTTAGCCATGAGTTTGGCCTTTAAAAATGGACAGGACAATGACCACAGTAAAATTTCAACAGAAGTAATAAATTCACTATCAGTCTTGTATAGCATCAGTCTCAGTTTATTCTTTTGTTCTCTTCAGGATATAGGGTTCTCTCTTCCTTTGGAAGCCCAGAGGTATTTACTCCATATGACTGCCAGCATGATCTTTCAAAATCCCCAGTACAATCACGTCACTTCCCAATTCGAAAGCAGGTCTTTATTACACATCTCTACTTCAAAGACCACAGTCTCTACCTGTGGCTATCAGCCCCTTCCCAATTTAATCCCAATGCACTTTGCCAGCCCCATGCATGACCAGTACTCCCAAGCTGCCAATACTAGGGCATGGTGAGATACTAGAAATTTCAGAGCAATCCACTTCTTTGCTTTTGCACATTCCTTCTCTCTGCCTGAAATGCCAACAACAATCTCTTATTCATTTTATTTTATGACTCATAGGACTATTTCGAGGACCACGAAGAAAGGAAATACATTGTTAAAATCATATCTTCACATCCAGTGTCTGGCACATAGTAGGTTTCAATAAATAAATAATAAATAATGGATTAATATGAGGTTTTTAAAAAATCACATTTTTCTGGGAAAATTCCCTGAAATCCAGAAAAAGTTGTTCCCTCTATGCTCCCTTGAGGTCTTGATATTCTAATTGTCACATTGTTATAGAATGAAATTATTTGTTTCCTGGTCTTTCTCTGGGACTACACTCTGAGCTCTTGTGTGGCAGAGACCAAATCTTACTCATACTTGGATCCTTAACACCCAGCACAGGGCCTGGCTTATAGTAAGCCTTCATAGATTTCCTGGAATTGAAAATATAATTCTAGAGCAATCACACATGAGGTGAGCAGGGCAGGTGTTAGGCTTCTCATGTTACAGATGAAGAAATAGGGACCCAGGGAAGAAAGAAAAATATGTGTTGACTCAATTCCTATTTGGAATCTAAGGACCAGCCAGGACTGGACCACAGGTCTCCTAAGCCCTCATTACTACAACGCTGTGTTGGTGGCCACTGAAGGGAGGAGTCTAGGCACCTTTTCCTCTGACCCATTAGCAGAGGGACGCTGCTTAATCAGTGCTCATGGTGACAGCCTAGGAGAATAGACCCATTCCCCTGGGATAAAGGACTGAGTCCTGGGCAGCTTTGCGAGCAGTAGGATGGTGAATGTGCCAGGACACACGGGCCATTTGTTTACCTTCTGTCCAAATCCTGTGGGGCTGCCTGGCCCACTGTGGAGTCAGTGTCTCTCTCCATCTCTGGCCAACTTCCCGGGAACTCCTGGTCTCTACAGGAACTCCGTTGTCCCAGGCAGACAGAATTATAAATAGTTATCTTTCTTTACTCAGAAGCATTCCACTGTGAGCAGTAAATAATATGGTCCTGTCCCTCCTTAACGAATATGCTGCATGCATGTGAAAGCTCCAAGAGCTCCAAGAGTGGTCTCGACTCCCCATTCCCGGTCACTTGGCCTTCTCCTCCCCACCCCCGTTTGTCCCCCCACTAGATTGCTGCTCATCTACAGTAGGTCAAGAACTGGATTTCGAGTCCTCTGCCTGAATTCAAGCTCCTTTCTTCCTGTGTTTCTGCCCAAGCCAGTGGTCTGCAACCTCTTGAGGAAGTCAAGAATAATTCGAGGGTGAAACTGCAGACGTCCCCTGACCCTCTACCTTAAATGTACTTGTGGCCCAAGCACTGGGGGTTAACAAAAGAGGACTTGGGAAGCTCAGCACCTTGGCTGGGAGCCAAGTGCGCTCCCTGGAGGTGTGGGTGCAAAGGTTTGCTTCAGTGGGCGTCCAAGGTGGAAGAATTAGTGATTCTATTTGGACTTAGGCA
>NW_007736073.1:0-728 GCF_000696425.1 Galeopterus variegatus
AAGCTTTTCCTTTAAGAACAGGAACAGGATGCTTTTCCTTTAAGAACAGGTGAGAAAGGATGCCCATTCTCACCACTCCTATTTAACATAGTATTATAAGTACTAGCCAGAGCAATCAGGCAAGATAAAGAAATAAAGGGCATCCAAATTGGAATAGAAGAAAATTTTACTTTTTGAAAGCAATATGTATTTTAATAAGTATGACTGAGGTGAGAATTATGAAGCTTATACTAAATATTTATGTTAAACTGAAGTAATTGTTTTGTATCAACATTAACAAATGATCATTTACCTAGTAACTATTATGTAAAAGATATCTGACCTTGAACATACTACTGAATTACCCTGTGCCTAAACCAGTTGTCCATCTATAAATGTGGGTATTTTTAGTACCAATATTAAAAGGTTGTTGTGAGGATTGTATTATTTAATACAAATTAACCGCATAGAAAGGTGCTTGACACTTTGTATACAGTCAATAAATTTTAGTTGTTTTTATTTACATATATACTTTTAACAAAATTTACAATTCTAGAAATTTTGCACTTTCTTCATTATTTTACAGATTATGAAAATAAGGCTCAAAAAGTCCTTCAATAAGTGATCTTATGTTTTTTTAGCAGAGTAAAAAAAGAATTTACTAAATTGAATTTTAATGATATAAAATAGAAAAGGCTAATTATTTAAAATGGATAATATATACAAATATTATCACAGACAACCTAACA
>NW_007736073.1:5348-7165 GCF_000696425.1 Galeopterus variegatus
ATCACTATTTTCTTAGAATAACTTTTGAATTTCAGTTGATATTTTCCTCACTTGTCTCAGCATTTTTGAGTTTCTCTTCCAGTATGCGAAATTCTATGAAAACGTTGTAGATAATATTTCCTTCTTAAAATACAGATAGATATAATAGATTTTAATTCCAGCCATTAAATGCCTTAATAGTATTATTTAAAGAAAATTACTATACCTGTCTTAGGAGTAATTATTAATTGGTAAGTTTATTGATGGAAATGACACACAACTAAGCAATACTGGTTTCATTATAATTTAAAAAGAGAGATCATAAACATCATTTATGCTACCTATGCTCCATCTCTTTTATAGAAACATAACCCTTCAAAAAGGCAATAGGTTAGTAAATGTTCTCTCAGCCACGTCATTTGTTTGACTACATGAGAGACTAGCTTTAAAAAATCAAATTTATGTATATGAAAGGCAGATACATAAAAAGTCAGTTCCTTTGAAGCAAAATAATGTAAAAAAAATACAAAGTTTAGGTCTTAATCTTTTAGTGATAAGGCTGATTAATATGATAATACATAAATGAATAATTTATATTAGTCTCATAGTTTTTGGTCGATGCCTCTAGAACGAAAGTAACAGAAAATGGGGCATATAATTCCTAGGCACCATTAATAGATTTCTAGCCTATGTAAGTGTTATGCCATTTCTCAGTTATTTTTTCCCTTTTGACATGCAGTGTCTTATTAATGCATGCATAATTCAATAACAGTTCAGGCTGCTGAACTTTAGAACACAGCAGAGATGTGCAATTATATTTAGGTAATTCACTTTGAGAAATTGCTGGCATGTACTATAATTCTATCATTTAAACTTTCCCTTTTAATTTTATCTGTTGATAATTTCAATTATTTTATATTGCCAATAAGCCACTGATGACTATACCAATGAGATTTTGTTATAGATGTTAGTCAGAGAAGCAAGTTAGCTTAAATTATATGCTGTGCTGCTCGGGAGCGCAGCGGCGCTCCCGCCGAGGGTTCGGATCCCACATACAGACCGGTGGCTCACTGGCTGAGCGAGGTGCAGGCGCAACACCGAGGGTTGCGATCCCGTTGCCGGTCTCGGTCCGGTACGGGCGCGACACTGGGGGTTGCGATCCATTGCCGGTTGCGATCCGTTGCCGGTCACGAAAAAAGACAAAAAGGAAANAAAAAAAAAATTATATGCTGTGCAAAGGCAGAGAATTTTCTAATACCAGGATTCACATTTAATATTAACTTTATATGCAGATGATTTGGGTGTATTATTGTTAGAAGTTAATTTGTGTCAAGTGCCTCTCCTCAATTTAGTGCACACAAATTTGTGCACTACTGAAAAATATTTTAAGCCTTCTTTCTTTCTCTGTATGTCTGTCTCTGTCTCTCTCATTGGTTTTGTGTTGTTTTGTTTTGCAGATTAAAAAAGAAAATATCATAAACATATTCCTCTAGTCAAATTCTTTGTAGGGTTTTCTGTAATAGTTGATCAGTGTTTATAAAGTGATCGCAGTGCCCTTTCCATAATTTCCCATTGTTCTATTTCTATTTTGCTTACAGACCACCCTTTTACACAATTCCAAACTGACCATCTCCACTACATTTTCTTCACAATCTGCCCAATGTGACATTACCGATATTAATTCTTAGATGATTCTACACACAGTCTTAGAAATTTCCAGTCAGCTATCCTATGTACCTTTTGAAAATACTACTTGATTGCTTTACAAAAATGACACTACTATGAATTTTCTTATTTTGAATAGCATGGACATAATACAATTTACTGTATCTTTATGT
>NW_007736073.1:7309-8012 GCF_000696425.1 Galeopterus variegatus
CTGATTTAAAAATTGCCTGTGGGCATGAGCCGTATTTCATATCTCGTGTGAATCACATGGTAACTTCCATAAGATTAAGCATTTCAGCAAGTCTTCTAGCAACCCCATTTAACTGATATTTATTCAACTGTTATTTATTGCCTACCTATTATGTGTCAGACACTGTATTGAGTGGTAGGTATATTTGTCTCTAATGTCATGAAGTTTTCTTAAGGCTCCTAATAGCAAGTAGCCATTTATTAATTTGTGACATATGAAAGAGCATATTTAAAGGTTTTATGCATAATAAAATCTATGATTCATGAAAACTACAGGCTATTTGATTGAACTTTTGATTTTTAATTTCTATTCCATTTGTCCTTGTCTTTTTTCTGGTTGCTATAGCAAAATATCATAAACTGGGTGGCTTATAAACAAGAGAAATTTATTTCTTTCAGTTCTGAAGGGTGGGAAGTACAAGATCAAGTCACTAGTAGATTCAGTGTCTGGTGAGGGCCCCCTTCCTGGTTCACAGATGGCTGTCATCTTCTCAATGTCCTCACATGGTGGAAGGAGCAAGGGAGCTTTCTTCAACCACTTTTATAAGGGCACTAATCCCATTCATGAGGGCTCCGCCCTCATAACCTAATCACCTCACAAAGACCCCACCTCCTAATAAATACATTGGGGGTTAAGATTTTAACAAATAAATGTTGGGGGGGGG
>NW_007736073.1:8435-26070 GCF_000696425.1 Galeopterus variegatus
GGGGGGGGGCAAAAACCTTCAGTCTATAGAAGTCTTCAATAAAAAATAGATGCTATTGTTGTATACAAAAATTGGACACAGAATTATTGAAAACTAGACAGGAAATGTTGGGTTTAAAAAATATGTGCTATTTCACCAAATAAAACAATATAATCTGTAAAATGAAAAAAACATTTCTTGCATAGCACACTGTTTATTCAAAGGCCAGGTGAACTATAAAAAGACTTCTCACTGGCAAAAGCAAGTAAGAAATCATACAGAAGAGAAAAAGCCAAAGTTCAGAAAGTCAAAGAGAAGTAGCACAAAAAGAAGTTCAATTTTTATAAAAATTGGCTGACAGCAGAGATATATTATGTTGCATTAAGTGAAAGAAAATGGCCTTAAAATTTGTGAAAATGCAAGCAGACATTGCTGGAGGTGGAGAAATTGAAAATCCTGATATATAGACATTCATTCTATATTAGACTGTAGGCGACCAGTTAATTTTAGGTGTCAACTTGGCTAGGTCACAGTATGCAAATATTTGGTCAAACACTAAATGTTGCTGTGAAGGTATATTTTTAGATGAGATTAACTTTTAAATCACTGGACTTTTAGTAAAGCAGATCGCCTTCCAGATTACCTACCATGGGGGTAGCCCTCATCTGTTCAGTCAAGGGTCTTAAGAGAAAACAGACTGAGGTCCCCATAGAAAAAGGAAATTTGAAGGTATTAGGAGATGGGATTTTTGTGAGAGGATCAGACCACCAGGCCTTATCTTTAATGATTGAAATTTATGCCCTTATAAAAGAGACCCCAAAGAGCTCTTTAGATCTCTTTCCTACCATGTGAGGACATAATGAGTAGATAGCAGTCCGTAACCTGGAAAAGAGCCCTAACCAGGACCTGACCATCTTGGCACGCTGATCTCAGACTTCAAGCCTCCAGAACTGTAAGAAATAATTTTTTGTTCTTTATAAACTACCCAATCTACTGTACTTTGTTTTAACAGTCCAAATGGACTAAGACTCTCTCTAGACAGACAGAAAGACAGATAAGTAGACTGACAGATATAGGTAAATAGATGCATACATGTGTATAAACAGAGTGTATGAGTACACACACACATCCCATTAGGTCTGTCACTCTGTAGAACCCTCACTAATACAGTGTCAAAATTAAATAATGATGAAAAATAAATGCTTCATGAAAAGAGAATCTGGGTAGGAGTGGAGCATGACTGAGAATATTAGTAATGAAGAACTATTAAAACTCTATTGCCATTTTTCACTTTAGTATGTAGCTGCATAATGAAGCTAATTCTATTTTAGCAATTAATATATGTCAGGGTATACTACCCAATAGAGCATTACTCTGGTTGCTCTGTTTCCCTCCCCTTATATGTGTATGCCTTTCTCTCTCAAAGAATATAAATGTATATCCATACACACTCATATATGAATATGAACTTAAGACTGTGCATATACACACACAGTTCAAAAGAATCACCAGGAGAAGGGGTTTGCTCCTAAAATCCATTTCCAATTTAACAACAATAGAAAAACTGATTATGGGGACAGCAAGCAAGAAGAATAAATAAGAACTAATAACAGAGGAGAAGGGAAGGCTAATCCATAGGACTGCATTACAAGGGACCTGGAAGGAATTCAAACTTATCCTGACATATCAACCACATTCCTCACCTATCTGAACAGTCATCTACTCAAAACAACCTGCTAGTTTACCAAACCTGGATTCTTGTAGACCACTCTGTAGGAGTAGGGAACTTAAATAAACTAGAGAAGATGGTGTATTAGTCCATTTTTATTACTTACAATAAAATACAAGGAAGTGGGTGATTTATAAAGAAAGTGAAATTTATTTCCTTACAGTGTCTGAGGCTGGAACATCCAAAGTCCAGGGAACACATCTGGTGAGAATCTTCTACGGTGGTGACTTGAGTGATGGCAGAGCATCACATTGCAAAATGGCAGAGCAGAGAAAGCAGAGAGAGGGACAGACTCTTCATGCTCCCCTTTTAAAGCCCTCCAAACCATGCCCATGACCACCATTTTTAATCCATTCACTATGATGTAGTCCTGTAATCTAATCACTTCTTCAAAGCCTCATCTTTCAATTACCACAGTAGGATTTCTCACCCTCTTAACAGTCACAATGTTGGCCAAATTTCTAATACATAAAACTTGTGTACACAATTCAAGCTTCAGTGAGTTTTTTGGGGGGGACATAATTTAATCTACTACAGATAGTAACAGAAATGGGTAAATTACCACTGTAATTATTTTGGATCCCAAAATATTTCCTAGAGAATTATTGCGACCCTGGAACCACAGATTTTGGTGCATAATAGCATTTTACTATCATTATAGAGATCAAAAGAAATTCACCTCTACTTGTCTTATAGATGTCTGACCCTAATGAATCTTAACTCTCAAACCTAGTCATGATTCTTCTGTTTATAATGTGCTGACCAGAAAAGTAGTGCCATATGGAGGTCTACTTAAAAACCCGTTTTAAGCACCATTAGATAAATACTTTGGAAACAAAAGCAGAAAACTGTAAAATATAATCAAACATCATTTCTAATTCAGAATTAATTACTACTCAGTGAAGTTAAGCAGCACAATATAAATCATTTGTGCACTTTACTGAAATTTTGCTCTTGAAAGTGTATATAAAAACACATTTATAAGCACTACTGGATAAATGGTTAAGAAAAATATGCAGAAAACTTGTGTAAAAAATAAACATCATTTTCCATTCAGAATTAAGTGTAACTCAGTGAAACAAAGCACCACAATGTGAATCATTTAAAAAATAAATATCACTATAGAAAGATGTACTTAGCATGTCTCCATGATTTTATTACTTTTGTACTCAACAATTTAGAGTTCATGAAGTTAATGGGTAGAGGGTATTTCCTGTATAAAACTTTATGTTCACCATTAATCAACTTATTTCATTGGTACACACACCTCCAAGTTAGAATAAATAATGCTTCAACACCAAAAGTGAGCATGAAAGATTCTACATACATACAATCATACTCTATCATGTACTTCATGTCATTTCATACAATAAATTTCAAAGATAGCTCATCCATGGACATTAAAAATGCAACTCACCTAAAGAGGTTATGTCAAAATAAGCTGGATTATACTAGTTTCTATTAATATTTACATTTAATTAAAACAGGCAATATTAATTGCATGATAATTCTTAATATAAACCACAAGCTGATTCTTAATATTTTGTATATTTATCATGTTTATAGCACTTTCTGAGAACACATTGACTTTGTATTTTATAGTCATACCAAAGTGAAACAAAAAATAAATGTTTTATAATTCTGTGGCAAAGATAAAAGTAACTAATTCATTAAATCAGATGTTTTCTCTATTAAGCATAGCAGAAATATATTAAATATATTTACATATGGGATCATGTCAGTATATATACATATGTGTATATATGTACACAAATATACATATATCTTTTACTATAAAACCACCACTAGAATGAATAAAAATTAAGCTACTAATAAAAAGAGAAGGACAATTAGTGCAATAAGCCTGTAAAATAATTGCACTTAGAATTTTCAAAGTGATTAAATAAAACCTTGTAGAATTTAGGAGATGTGTGCATGTGTAAATTGAGAATTGAGAGAGTATAATTTTATTTGAGGAAAAAATTGAACATGCTTTTTAATTATTCCCTTTTTCTTTTTAACAAAGAGCAAGCAAAGGGAGAGGATTGGTAATTCATTCAACTGCTGAGTAGTTGAGGGCATTTTCTTTTTACTTCTTTTTATCCTTTTCTTCTTTATTAATTATGCAGGGAATTGATTAAACATAGTAAAATGGTATAGAGAGAAAAATAAACTCGCTAACATTATTTGTGTGCCAAAAATTATGTTCACAGACCATCATATTAACATCTAATTTTTTGTTGAAATTACCCTTTTTTTAATACTTGTTATAGGAATATATTTAATTTTAAAATTTTATTAATATATATCACACCACACAACTCAACATATTATGTAATAACAACAATACTAGCAAATACAAGTTTCATTCTGCACAGTTAAGATGGCACAGGTATCACAAGCTTATTTTTAATGTCAACCATTAAAATAATGTAAATTGAAACATCATTAAACTGAATAAACATTTCGATTAAAATTACATATTTAGATATTAACAAGCATATTCTAATATGAAAGACAGAACTATGTGAAGTCTATATTCTTCTACTTGCTCCCTTCAAAAGAATTGGAGAAATAAATGATCAATTTACTTCTATCCTTCATAAATACTTTAATGCAGGGCTGACTGATAAGTCAGAAGATATGCATTTGACCCTACAGTGAATCAGAGTCAGTAAAATACTCTGAGAATAAATAGCTTTCCCAGTGAAGCAAATTAATTTTTTCCAGGAGAGCAGATAATCTAGTTAATCTCTTTTTCTAACTTCGTACATGGTACTCTGCTCTCCTGAAACATTTGCATTTACCTTGCAGGAGAAAATGTCTCATCTCCTAAAACCTTTGCTCATTTTACTCACTATGCACTCATATCCAAGGCTCAATTTGGTTTCGAATTTCCCTAGTCTAAAAAATGAATGTTTATGCCAGCATATTTTCAATCTTTCTGAATATTTCAAATATTTTTGGCTCAAGACACCTTAGCAATTATCTCAATGAATCCATTATTGTACTACTATAAATATATAGATATTAATTTATTTTCAAACCGGGTGAACTATATATTACACTTAGCTGTCAAATTTCCATTTCAGGAAACTCAATAAAGAAACTAGGAGATGCCATTAATGTAATTTAAAGTAAAGAGTAGAAACAAAACTTAGTATGAAATACCTTCCTGCCGTGGATTCAACATAAAAGACTTTAAGAGAAAATGAGCAGTAAAAATATGCAGTAACAACAGGCATAAATTGTTCTTTGTTTTACTTAACACAGCACTATGACCCACAGTTTATAAAGTACAGTTATACTCTCAACACCACAGTTTGATGTTATTGATTAAATAATATGCCTGTTAACATGGAAAGCAGCAGTAGCTTAAGCAACACTATAATGAAAAGATTACTTACTATGAGCATGTTAGGTAGGCAGTACAATAAATGCTTCTAAGGCTCTATAAATATTATAATTTGGAGAAAAATGTAAATGATGGTTCACTGATTTTTATATAATATTTTTTGCTTTATGCAACAGGAATAAAACAAAAGCATCATATCACAAACTACTTGTGTTAGTAAATTTTGAAAAGTATACTGTGAGAAATTCTTTTTCACCAAAATGTTTTATTTTTAAACTTACTGGTCTATGCACATAAATTGAGTAGCAACATTATAGGGAAATAAAAGAGATAAATAAATGGAAGGGACTTACTAAAAAAATAAAACTTGAGAACAGCCTACATGTCACAGTGAGCTTCAGATTGTGATATCATTGCAAGTGGCACTAAAACATTAAGAATTCTGTTGTAACATTATTGTTTTATCTTTCAACTAAATGGAAGCATTTATAAAAAATTTAAACAAAATGGTTCGCAGAAAAGAAGTATTTTGAGTAGACAAGGGTTAAGGATTTCTGAATTCTAAATCCATCTCCAAGAGGATTCTAATCTCCAACTTGCACTTTACTATTTGGAGTTTTGCAAATTGTACGACCTATATTTACACTAAGGTTGTGAAGGAAAGAAAGTAGACATGTTTCTGTTCCTAACTATAGTGCCATGATTATTCCTATGCTGCCCTGAAATATAAACCTCTGAGTGACTTTCAACTTCCCTCTGCCTTTTACATATTAAATCAAATGCCACTTCTTCTTGCTGTGTTCCAAAACATAGTTTTTATTTTATGTTACTTCAAAAAGCACAGAGTGAAACAGAACTATGGTACAGGTAGTGTGGGGGTGGGGGGTGGCGTGGAGATGGGGGAGAAGGGGGCAATTCCAGTGAATAGGAATATGGAAAAGAAGTAAGACATAGGAGGGGAAGAAAAGAGGTCTGTGACAATTTTCTGATGCAGGTTTTAAAGATTGAATTGGTCCAGCACATCAGAGGATCACAGTTTACCTCCCAGAATTTTTTGATCAGAGAAAGACAGTCTGGGACATTTATCACCATGCTCTCATCTTCCAGGGGTTCTTGGTGGGAGGGAGGAAAGCCATTAACTTAGCTCCACTTCTAAACTGCAGCAAAGCAGCTGTGGCAGCAAGCAGAAGAATATATATCATGCACTTTAAGGTGGCACGCTGAAAATAAAAAAAGAATTTACCAGAGCCCCATTTTTATAGTGGTTTGTAAATGAAGACAGACAAAACCATCATCATGCTGTTTGCTATGGTTTTAATGTCCCCCCAAACTCATGTTGGAGCTTAATCACCCAGATGGCATTTGAAAGGTAGCCTTTAAGAGGTGATTGGATGGTGAAAACTATGCCCTCAAGAATGGGTTAATCCATTTGCAGATTAATGGGTGAATAGATGAATGGATTATTACAGGAGGGGCACTAAGGACTTTATAAGGAGAGCAGGCGAGTACATTGGTACACTCTTGCTCAGCCCCCTCTGTGTGATACCCTGTGTCACCACAGGACCCTATGAAGAGTCCCCACCAAAAAGAAGGCCCTCACTAGTTGCACCCCTGGGACTTGGACTTCCAAGCCTCCAAAACTGGAAGAAATAAATTAAATCTCCTTATAAATTAACTACTTTTAGGTATTCTGTTATTAGCAACAGAAAATTGATTTGTATTATCTTTTAATTCTAATTTTCCACATTTTTTTTTTTTTTTTGTCTTTTTGTCTTTTTCTGTGTCCGGCAACGGATCGCAACCCTCAGTGTTGCCCCCGTATCGGACCGGGGACCAGCAACGGGATCGCAACCCTCGGTGTTGCTCCTGCGCCTCGCTCAGCCAGTGAACGGGAACCGGTCTGTATGTGGGATCCGAACCCTCGGGCGGGAGCGCCGCCGCGCTGCGCCGCCGCGCTTCCCAAGCAGCGCACTATCCAGTGCGCCACCGGGCCGGCCCTTAATTATGCCTTTTGATATGCAGACATTTTAAATTTATATACAACCCAGTTTATCTCTATCTGTTCTTTTTGTTGTTTTAAACGTATTTTTTTTTCCTCAAGGTTAAGAAGTTTTTTTTATGTTATCTTTTAAAACTTTTTCCTTTCACATTTAAACCTACAACTTATATATAATTCATATTTATATATGTTTTAAGAAATAGTTAAATTTCATTTTGCCCACATAATTTTCTGTTTTTTAAAAAGAATATTATTTTCCTGATGTACTACTATGTACTAGTTCACTTTCTGTGCTGCAACAAAATACCACAAATTTAGGGGCTTAAAACAACTCAAATTTCTTTTCTGTTTATTTATTTATTTTTTTGTCTTTTTTGTGACTGGTAGGGGGATTGCAACCCTTGGCTTGGTGTCATCCGCACCACGCTCAGCCAGTGAGCGCACCGGCCATCCCTATATAGGATCCGAACCCGCGGCGGGAGCGCCACTGCGCTCCCAAGTGCTGCACTCTCCCAAGTGCACCACGGGGCCGGCCCTCAAGTTTATTTTCTTAAAATTGTGTACATTAGATGTCTGACACAAGTCTCACTAAACTAAAATAGAAATGTGGACAGAGCTATATTACTTTCAGGATGCTTTAGAGAAGACTCCATTCCCTTGCATATTCCAACTTCTATGGAATGCCTATATTCTGCAGATCCTGGCCACAATATTTCATCTTCAAAGACCTCAAATTGTGTCTCTCTCACTATTCCTCCCTAGTCATCTCCCTCTAAACACCTTTAAATACCATTGTAATTACAAAGGGTCCACTGAGATTATCCAGGGTAATCTATTTCAAGATCAGCTAATGAACAACATTAATTTCATCTGCAACCTAATTTTCCCTTGCTTTGTGACATAACATATTTATAGGTCCCAGAGATTAATATGTGAACATTTAGGGGGCCTATTATTCTGCTTACCACATACTGCTGCACTTTTTATACATGAGGAAGTTATACATATATGGTTCCATTTCTGGAAATGTATTTAGTTCTGTCAGTCAACTTGTCTAACCTTTAGCCAATACATGAGTCTTTACTTAATAAATCTTTATAATAAGTCTTAATATCTGGTGATGCAAGTCTCCCAAATTTGTTCCTCTTTCAGAATCCCTTTTCTATTTCTGGCCACTTCTATTTTCTTTTACACTTTAGATTCAGTTTATTAATTCACACACACACATACACACAGATACAGCACACATTCACAGCCCTGCAATTTAATCAGTATTGCATTGAATTTATAGCTCTATTTGGGGAAAATCGACATATTTATAGTATGAAGTTCTCTATTCCATGTACAGTACATGGAATAAATAATGTCCCATTATTTATTTATGTTTTAAAATTTTTATCTATGTATAAAAATAAAAATAAAGAGTTGCATATTTCTTCTGTGCGGAGATCTTGCCTATGTTTGTTTGTTTGATAATAACCATGGGATTTTTTCTAATAAACTTATGTTTAGAGCAGTTTTAGGTTTATAGAAAAATTGAGCAGAAAGTATAGAGAGATCCAACATACCTTCTGCACCCACACAACCACAGCCTCCCCACTATCAACATCTAGCACCAGAATAGTACATTTTTCACAATCAATGAGCCTACATAGACTCATCATTAATAGTCATAGTTTATATTATGCATAGTTTATATTAGAGTCAGTTTATATAGTGCTTAATTTATATTAGGGTCACTCTTGGTGGCTTACATCCTATTGGTTTGGACAAATACATAATGATATGTATCCACTATTATGGTATCATACAATATAGTTCCATTGCCCTAAAAATCCTCTGTGCTCTACCCATTTATTCCTCCTGTTCCCCTGTAGGGGAAAAGAAAATATTTCTTTCCTTCTATCTTAGGTTCAAGGCTGAAACCCCTATAACAAAAGACAGATTAACAAGAAAAAAAGAGCCTACAAATTGACTTAATATGTTTTAAGTGACAAAAGAGCCTTTATAATGAAATAAAAGCCTGAAAAAAATGAGTAAACTTGTATCTTTTTATGCTATGTTTGATTAAAAAGGATGTATTTTGGAGAAGTATGATTGAACAAAGGGGTTACAATCTAATACTAGTCGATTGGGCAAAACTGAGCATGACCTGTTTATTCAGATTCTTTTATGTATCCCTGTGTCTTCAGGGACAAGAATGTTCCTTTCTTAGAGTATAGGGAGGTCACCTCTAGAAAAGGAAAGGTATAGAAAGGGTACCACTATGACCTGCCTCAGTGGAGAAAGGTTGGAGATTGTGAGATAGTGACCTTCATATGCTTTATAACCTGCTTCCAGGGATAAGAGCAGAAGTTCACAGAGTAATCTTGCATCTGTGGTTTACTCAGATTCTAATATGCCATATTTTTCAGTAGCGTGTCCTGAACCCATAACCCCTAATCCATCACTACCGTTCATCTTGTTACTATCTCCATAGTTTTACCTTTTCCTCAATGTCATATAATTAGAATTGTACAGTAAGTATAAAGCCTTTTCAGATTGGCTTCTTTTACTGAGTGATACACATTTAAGTTTCCTTCATGTCTTTTCATGGCTTGATAGCTCAATTCTTTTCAGCACTAAAAAATATTTCATTGTTTGGATGTACCACAGTTCATCCATTTATCAACTGAAAGACATCTTGTTTGCTTCTAAATTTTGGCAGTTTTCGAAAAAGCTGCCATAAACATCTATGTGCAGGTTTTTTTGTAGGCATAAGTTTTCAACTTGTTTGATTGAATACCAAAGAGTGCAATTGTTGGATTGTTTGGTAAGAATATGTTTAGTCTTGTAGGAAGCTGCCACCTTGTCTTTCAGAATGGCTGTGCCATTTTTTTTTTTCCTTTTTATCTTTTTTTACGGACCAGTAACGGGATCGCAACCCTTGGTGTCGCGCCCGTACTGGGGACCGGCAACGGGATCGCGACGCTTGGTGTTGCGCCCACACCGCACTCAGCCAGTGAGGGGGAACCGGTCTCCACATGGGATCCAAACCCTCAGCGGGAGTGCCGCTGCGCTCCCAAGCGGCACACTCTCCAGTGTGCCACTGGGCCGGCCCTGGCTGTGTCATTTTGCAATCCTACCAGCAATGAATGAAAGTTCCTGTTGCTCCAGATCCTCAATAGCATTTGATGTTGTTAGTGTTTTGGATTTAATATGAGAAATTTTTGATGCTGTTGTAAATATGTTAAAATAGCATTTATATTTATTATTATAATAAAAATCATTTTATTTTCTATTTGACTTTTGTCCAACAACCTTGCTAAGTTCATTTGTTAATTTCATTAATTGATCTGTAGAATTACACTTCATATATAATTAGTATAGTCTGAATGCTTGTTGATCCCCTTAAATTTAGATGTTGAAATCTAATCCCCAATGCAATGATATTAAGGGGTGGATTCTTTGGGAATTGAATAGGTCATGAGGGCTCCACCCTCATAAATGGGATTAGTGCCCTTACAAAAAAGGCCCAAGGGAGCTCGTTCACCCTTCTGCCATGTAAGGATGCAGTTACAAGGTGCCATCAGTGAAGCAGAGAGAGAGCCCTCACCAGGCACCAGATCTACTGGTTCTTTGGTCTTGGACTTCCCAGTTCTAGAAATAAATTTCTGTTGTTTATAAAGTATCTAGTCTAGGGTGTTTTGTTACAGCAGCCTGGATGGGCTAATACAACAATATTGACACCTGTGAATAATGAATTTTATTCCCTCAATAATTTTTAAATCATTTTCATGCCTGATTTTTAGAACTACCAGAACTATGTTGAATAGAAATTGTGATAAAGTGTATGTTTATCATGTTCCAATATAAGACAATGGGCTTTCAATATAGCACTAGTAAATATAATGCTTTTGATAGGTAATTTGGAGATACTCTTTAGCAAACTGATAAATTAGAATTTTCTTTCTAGTATACTAAGAAAATGATCAGGCACAGGGTGTTTAATTTTATCAAATATATTTTTTTTCATTATTTTATATCTATTAAAATTATTAGATATTTTCATTTCTTTATATATAGTACTTTGATTATTTTTAATGTTAATACAATCTTGCATTATTTATATATCACTTTATAGTAAACCTGGTTGTTATATATAAGTATTCTCATGTTTTGCTGAATTTGATTTGTTAATTTTCCTTAAAATATTTAAATTTATATTCATGAAAGAATAAATTTACTTTCGTAAATGGTATATTCATGACAGACTTCGTCTAAGTTTACTTTCTTCTACTGTCTTTGCAAAGTTTCAGTACTAGTAATATGCTAACCTCAGAATATCTTGGAAATATTCTTTTTTTTTTTCTCTATTTTCTGAAAAAGTTTCAGAAAAGAGTTGATAGTAGTGCTTCCTTGAAATATTGTAACAACTAACGAATGACTTTTTTTGGCAATATACAAAAAATATATATTTTATAAATATATTTTATAAGTATAGGACAATTTCTATTTCTAAATCTTCTTGAATTACTTTAGATAATTCTGTTTTTGTAAGAAATTATCTATTTATAATTTCAAAAATTATTGACATAAACTTGTTCTCTTCTGATAATCTTTTTAAGATCTGATAGATTTTTGGGCCGAGCCCGTGGCACACTCGGGAGAGTGCCACGCTGGGAGCGCAGCAGCGCTCCCGCCGCGGGTTCGGATCCTATATAGGGATGACCGGTGCGCTCACAGTGCTCACTGGCTGAGAGTGGTGTGGCCGGTCTCAAAAAGGACAAAAAAAAAAAAAGATATGATAGATTTTTTAAATTCTTATTAAGTATAAATAGGAATTTTTATAATTTTTAACAAACTTCCTAAGGATATAGGTATTTAATAATCTTTTCTTAAAAAGTGGCTTTAGCTTTGTTTTTAGCTTTTGTCTGTTATATGATTGATTTCCAAATTGCAGCATTTTGATCTCCTATTTACTATTTCCTTTTTGCTACTTTGTGTGTAAGAGAGAGAAGTGTTTCACTTACTTGTGGTGGATGCTTAAGGTATTAATTAACAACCTCTCTTCTTTTCTAGTAAATGCATTTGTACTGTAAGTTCACATATAAAAATTGGTTTTGCTATATCAACAAATTTTATGTCATATTTTCAATATCTATTAATTCAAAATATATTCAGATGTAGATTTTGATTTATTCTTTAACTCATAGGTTATATTATTTGTGTATAAATGTAATTCTAAATTTCTGAATACAGGGTTTTAGTTTTATTATTTTTATTATTAATTTTTACTAATTTCTAGTTTCCTCCCTCCCTCAACTCATAGCCACTTTCAAACTACAGACGTCAATCACTGTCTTCAATTCATTGACAGGGATGGAAATCCCAGGCTGCTGCTTCCCATCTAGCCTCTATTCTCTTTGCTTTTTGGAATACTCTTCCTTTCTCTCTGGTCTCTTGGGTTGAGAGTTCTGAGTGCCTTGATTGCTCTCTGAAATCACAAGAGAGATTTTTTTTTAGGGGAGAGGGGGAGATAATTTTTCAGACTTTAAGTTTTTCTCAGTGAGAAGCTGAGTACAATATCTGCTGTTCTGTCATGTTCAGAACCAGAAGTTTGTCATATTCTCTTTATGTAGTCTCTTTATATCCTCCTTTTAGTACCTATCACAGTGTGTCATGCGTATCATTTTTTAATAAATATAAGTTTAATGAAACATCGTAGAAACCACTTTAATAACACAACCCCTGAAAACAGCATGTAAATGAAAAGCATGCACATTTCTAAATCTTTGATTGCTTCTAAGAACTATCTGAAATACAGACTAAATTTTTTTAAATAAATGACAATTGAAAATCTTAGCTCTTGTACAAAACTGAGTTGTAGAGAATGCAACTACAGGGAAGATAAGAAAATTAGTAATCATAATATATTGAAATAAATGTATTTATTGACACAACTAAGAGTCATCTGTGAACGCAGAAAAGTAACATTTTAAATCATAGCGTACTGGAGAGTTTGAAAAAACTTCCTTAAGGTCAAATCTTGCCTAAGACCTAAAGGCAAATCAAAATCCTAATAAAGAATAAGAAAAAGGTCATTACAGACAAGAGGAATAGTATGTGTGAAGGCTCAGAGGTATGAAAGTAAATCTAAAACAAGTCAAAAGTGCATGCAAAGGTAACTAAATGCTAGGGGCATAAATGATCTTATGAAATATTAGTCAAATAAAGAAATGATTAAAGTATAAACCTTTGCTATTTGTTAATTCCATAGTAATCAATCCCTCCGTATGAATAGCCTCAAGAATAGTTCTGATAAATTATGAAAGATACCAGGATATAGAGGAACATAGAGTTATTGAAAAGTAGAACTCTAACCCATGTTACCTTCTGTAGTAAATACTATGCTTTCTACAACATGTTCACTCCTGCCTCTGTTTGGAGCAGTGTATTGTATTAGAGCAATCATTCTGCTAAACACAGAAAGCATTGTATTGTACAAAATAGACATTCTGGAAAAAGTTTGACACTTATTCGAGACTATAGGTATGTTTTGATCTCTTCATTTACTAGTAGTAAAAGTGGCCAACTTACAAATCCCATTTACTTTTTAAAAATGGAAGTACTGATAGTTTCTACAAATGCAATGCAGGCAAAAGAGTTTTTCTCTGCAGCAGTTTTGTTTGTTTGTTTGTGGTTTATTGTTTTTTTACATAAACATAAATTTTCCTAAGATCCTGTATTTTAATTAATTATATTTTACTGAAACATAATTGATTATACATATTTTGGGGGTACAGAGTTGATTATCAGTATTTCTTGATTTAAGAAAAAGAATATATTATGGCAATTCCTCAGTTCTTAGTGCTTGCCAAATAGTAGGAGCTCATTAGATCGTAGTGAGATACATGCAAATGTATCTCAAGGGAATGATCAAAATCATCACTGTGTCGACCATATTTAAGTTGCATATTGTGCTTCTAGAGAAAGTACTTGTTCATTTAAACGTATTAAATGTGAAGTATAAAAGTCACAGTGCAAGACTTCTAAATACAAAGTTTGTTTAATATTTTATTGTATTTTACTTGGTGCAATCCAGACAATGAATTGTTAAAAATCAGAAAACCATATGATTTTTAAAGAAACTTGTAACACCTGGAGAAGGAAAAGTCTTTTTAGTTTTCAAAAGCAACATGTAGGAACTTAAAAACCCTAAATAAAAAACTGAACCTAGCAACTGTCAGCTTAAACTTGTGATTAAAACCTAGCATTAAAGAATTAGAATTGGGCCGGCCATGTGGCTCACTCGGGAGAGTGCGGCACTGATAGCAACGAGGCCACAGGTTCGGATCCTATACAGGGATGGCCGGTACACTCACTGGCTGAGAGTGGTGCAGACAACACCGTGCCACGTGCTGTGATCCCCTTCCGGTCAGGAAAAAAAAAAAAATTAGAATTGCTGTGTAAGTACAGCACTATGTCTAAAAAAAATTTTTAAAAAGAGAAGTTTAATTGTCAATATGTTACAAATGGGTTGGTTACATTTTACTACTTTAAAGCGTTGCCCTATTTTAACATTCCATTCTAATTAAAAGTCACATTTTAAGGGCTTAATTGTTGATAGCACTTCAACCTTTTATTTTAAATTACTGATATGCAAAGGCCTGAAAATACATTTGTCAGGACACATGCTTCCCCAAATTAATTCAATGACTAATTTTCTATCTAGGATAAGGACTGTTGTATAGATCCATAAAAATAAAGAGATGGAACACTGCAGACTTTAAACGGCAACCAGTTGTTCAAATTCAGACTATGGTTCATAGACTGATAGGCGCTAAGTCACTCATATCAGAGGCTTTTTTTTTAAATGGCCCTATGATATTTTTGCCCTATTTATAAATTAGCATAAATTACCTTGATATTGCTAAGTCTGTGGTCAAAGGAGCACTTTACAGAAAATTATTTCCTTGGAAGGTAGGGCGTCTATAAGATCATAGCTCTAGTCTTTCAAAGAAATATACATTTCATGAAAAAAAAAAAAAAGCTTTACTAGTGTAACATTTAACTTCAATCAAAGCAGGACTTGGGTATTTTTAAATATTTCTATGTGCTAGTAATAAATAGTGACCATGAAATACATCAATAAAAAATATATTAATTATAATTAAAAGATTGTGAATGTATTTAGTGATACTTTCTTTAAAAAAAAAAAAATACTTAAAATAGCATTTGTTCTAAAATTCTTGAAGTCAGTATTCATCAAAGTGTGCAGTGTGTCCAGAGGCACAGAAGCTGTCTAATCATGTAGAGCTGAAAAATTGAGAGGAAAACTGATTTTCTCTACTCTTCTTGCATTGCTGGCTTTATTTAGTAAAGTGATACAGTAATATAATAAAGCATTTGGGCTTCCAGGGTAAAACCTACTAAATAGCAATAAAAATGTTTTAAAATGGACATTTAGTAAATTACAGAACAGCAAGTAAAAGAAATGTATGACACATTTTGCATTTTAAATTGAACAGTATGTCTCTGTTCTGCAAATAATATAAAATAAAGTTTTTATAAAACTACCAAGTAGTTGGTCAGGGAGTGAAGTATTTTCTGAGCATATCTAATCAAAGTAGAAACTGAAAGCAATGGAAATCATTTGAAGTGTCACTTTGAGGAACTCACTTTAGATAGAGTTTTTAAAACATTTTTCTTTTGCTTCTGCAAAAAATGGTACTGAAAAAGAAATCTATGCTCATTCTCTTCAGTGTGTGAGTAAAATAAATTACCAACTTAATTTTAGATTGTGAATTGGTTAAGATTTTATATCTGTGGAAGGATTTCATGTGTAGTGGTTTGAGAAGAAACAGTACCTTAATATCTTGATTTATCATGTGTAATCCTTATTAATCATGATAGCTAACATATTAAAAATTAATTATAGTGCAGGCAGTGTGCTCGGTATTTCTTGAATTTTCTCCTCTGGGTATCATGAAACTCTGTGAGGTGAGAGTTAATAATTATCCTTGTGCTACCAAAAAGAAAACTGAAATGTAGAGAGCCTGACTGAGTAAATATTTCGAGGTCGAGTAGCCCAAAACTGGCTGAGCTGGAATCTGAATCCATGTCTATCTGCTTGCAGAACCAAGGTCTTATTTTTATACCATACTTCTGTCATTTTAGCCAAGTGTTTCTGCTACTATTAAGCAGAGAATCTCCACTTTTACATAGAGAATCATTATTAGGCTAGAAGTTAGTGTTGTAATAGCATCTACTACAGAAATAAAATGTTGCTATCTAGCTCATGAGATGGTTATTAAAAATTTAGCCTATTACAACTCGAGAAAGAAGGAAAAACTGTTATATACTGTATTAGTCAGGGTTCTCCAGAGAGACAGAACCAATAGGATGTTATAAATATATTAGAGGGGATTTATTAGGGAGTTAACTCATGCAATTGTGAAGAAAAGCTCCATGATAAGCCCTCGGCAAACTGGATGCTGGTAGCGTGGCTCAGTCCAAGTCTGAAGGCATCAAAACCAGGGAAGCAGATGATGTCCTTGGCATAAGTCCTGGAACCCCAAAGCTGAAGAATCTCGAGCTCTGATGTCCACAGACAGGAGAGAAGAGTATCCCAGCTCTAGCAGGTAGAGAGAGAGATTCACTTTTCTCTCCATTTTTTGTTCCCTTTGAGCCCCCAGAGGATTGGACGGTTCCCACCCACATTGAAAGCCGGTCTTTATCATCCACTCCACTCAGGCTCTCATGCTAATCTCTGCTGGAAACACCCTCATGGACACTCCTAAAAAGATAGCTTTACCAGGTTTCTTGGCATTCCTTATCTAGTCAAGCTGACAACTATGCTTAGAATCTGTAATGATTCAGTAACTGTACTATGTTCCTTACATACATTGTTTTTATACTCCAGCCTATACTGTATATCCCATTTTGTAGCAAATAAAATTGGTTTTATTTACATGGGTAAACCAATTTCCCACTTGTGTAACTTTTTATTTTCAATACTTTGAAACTTATAGTAAAGATGCAAGAATAATATTAAGAATTACTGGATACACTTCACTCAGATTTCCCAATTTTATAACATTATCATATTTGCTCTCTTTCTTAGATACATTTGCATATGCATATATCTACATGTATATGCATAGTCTGATATATGTTTACATATATATGAAATTTTTATTCTTTGTTTCTCAGCAAGCTTTTTGCAATGAGTTTTAAGATATCCATTGCGGAATCTTACCTGAAATGTGAATATAACAGTCGCTAAGTAACAGTTTTTATAATCATATCATTTCATCATTTCTGTACATTTATTATGTATAATTCTACCCTAAATGAATATTTTTTCCTTCTATCCTTTTTATATAATCATGCATTTATTTATGTAATTATAAATGCATGTTTTCTCATTTTATTTATTCGGTTATAGTTTCTTGGTATTATTACTTCTTTTGCTAGTCAAAGTGTCACAGATTTATTCAGTGGAAACCCCTTCAGACTGTATCCAGTGTACTTTTTGTACATGCTCTAGTATTTTTTTAGTACACCTTTGCTTTCTCACAAAAGAAGATGT
>NW_007736073.1:26407-69090 GCF_000696425.1 Galeopterus variegatus
TTTTATAATCATATCATTTCATCATTTCTGTACATTTATTATGTATAATTCTACCCTAAATTTTCTACCCTGAATATTTTTTCCTTCTATCCTTTTTATATAATCATGCATTTATTTATGTAATTATAAATGCATGTTTTCTCATTTTATTTATTGGGTTATAGTTTCTTGGTATTATTACTTCTTTTGCTAGTCAAAGTGTCACAGATTTATTCAGTGGAAGCCCCTTCAGACTGTATCCAGTGTCCTTTTTGTACATGCTCTAGTATTTTTTTAGTACACCTTTGCTTTCTCACAAAAGAAGATGTTCCAGCCTCATATTATACTTTACTTGTCCAGTCCTGAAATAAGCCATTTCTCCATGGAGCTTTAGAGCATGTGTTTACACTGATACCTTCAATTCCAATCAAACACCCACAGGGTCTATTCTTCCCCCATTTATATATTTTTAATTCTTTTCTTCAGCAATGAGAAAACTGGTAGCCTTTATCTTCAATGTAATTATTTATTTGCTCAAAACTAAAATAGGGTAGTAATATTATTGCCCCCAAACCCTAACCTACTAACTATAGCTCAATATTTGTCTAGCATTCTTTTTATTTATAGACTAACATATCATTAAGATACGGCATTTTAAAGTTACTTTGGTTAATTCTTTTTCCCTGTTTACTGTGGTTATATTAGTCATATGAAATACAGACAGATTCCTTTGTTTTTATTTGTATGTCTTTAATTTTTCTTTTTTTTTTTTTTCCATCACCAACACTTCCACCTGTTTCTACTCACTCACTGTAAATAAACACATACAACTTTTTTGTCTGGATTATCTCTAATGGCTTTAATATTGTAAAACTAAGCAGATACACAAATACTTAATTAGCTCCTACTTTTTATTACAGAAAAAATGTAAAACATATACATTCTTTTGTAGTCTGTTTTTCTTATATAACAACATATCCTAGAAATTACTCAATATCAGTTAATAGAAAATCTCCACATTCCTTTTACAGTTGTGCATTGTTTTCATCTGATGATTTAACATAGTTCGTTTAACTAGTCTTCTATGTGTGGGCAGCTAGTTTGTTTTCAATATTTTGTAATTACAAAAGATACTGTTAGAAGTGTTTTCATATTTATAGAATATTATCTTCAATATAATTTGAGTCAAAAAGTAAATATATACATAATTTTGTTCAATATAACTAAATTCTCTTTCATGCCATATGAATCTGTGAGAATGCTTGCTGTCTAATAGCCTCACCAACAGAATAATTTATCAATATTTTAATTTTTGATAACCTGCTAGATGAGAAATTGTACCTTAGTGTAGTTTTGATTTACATGCATTTATTATGAGTGAATGTAAACATCTCCTTTTATAATGGTTGAATATTTCAGTACCCCATATGACTAGAACAATATCTACCCTTAGCTGATACTTAGTGATATATGTAGTATTCATTTAAATCCTGTTTTCTTACATTTAATATGCAATTTTTAGAATAGTAATTATTGCTAATTTCTGGGTAAAGATGACATCCTAAACTTGAATTTATTTCTCAGAAAAAAAGCAACTATAGTAATTGAATCATGGAAATCATATGTTAATTTTATGGATATGTACATTACAGTAACTATTCCCAGCTGCCCCTCTAACAGAAATTGCACAGGTTATAACACCTTGATCAAGGTTTAGAACCTAAGCACCTACAACCTCTAGAATTTTTACTGAAAATTATAGAGGAGGTTAACAAGTAAAGTCTGAGGAAACATGCAGTTTTCCAATGAGTAAAAATGAATAGCAAAGCTGTTCCTAGTACTTAACCCAATTTCTGGTAGTTTTCTGATTCTAATTATTGTCTAATTAACTTTCCATACAATGAATCATCTCTGTTCCCTGGAGCCAAAATACCATAAAGCACACAAAAAAGGGGAAGCGGGAACAAGGCTGCAAACATTTGAGGACTTGTCGAGCTAGTGGAGGCACAACAGCTAAGCAGCAGGGTCCGGGGATCTCCCAGTGTCAGGAGATCAGTTTTGTCATCTACAGTTCGCGTTGCTGATGCGCTTCCTGAAGTTTTTGCTGGCAATCAGATGGAATCTATATGCTGAAGGTGAATACCTAGAGACCTGTATTGCTGGTGATTTAGAGTAATTACAAGGGGAAAAATTAAGAATGAAAATTCACTGATTTGCACCAGTAATCAGGCCAGTTTAGTTGTGTATAGTCTATCCATAAGTAGATAAGAGAATATAATTTGAATGAAATCACTTACAATGTAACATTTTGAAACATGTTCTGACATATAGTAAGCACACAATAAATGTTAGTAACTGTTGTTGTTGTTGTTGTTTTGATAATGATGTCATTACCACAAAAGTAAACATTTCCTGTGTTGGACTCTGAGACTGCTGAAAACATAGTCCAAACAGTGCTCTTGTATGTTGCTTAACAGCAGGACATTTAAATTCTCTCTTGCCTAAGGCTTCTCTGATTAAAAATACCAGGAGTCTGGATAACAAAGTATAAATATTTAGAGGAATCACATGAGGCATTTTTGACACCTTCTACCCATCTCTCCTGAAATACTTACCTTCATTCTGCTCTGATCTCACATGACCCCAGACCTGTATCTGTTGGTATTATTATAACCCCAAACCATATATGACAGCCAGACAGCACGAGAGAAATTACCATCCAGAAAATATTTTAGAACAAAAAGAAATATGAGTGATTTTGTGAACATGCATTTTTTTAGTGATTCCTTTAGAAGGACAAAAAGTAAATTTTCAGATAGAGATGAATTTAACAGGCTAGCCGGTCCTCATAAGAGATGCTTTGCTTAATTCAATAATGTAAACAATTGACTAAAGTAGTTCCTTTTATTGATTTAATTGATGTAAACATGGGTCCATGTCTAGCTGTTGGGCCACATTACGGTGCACTTCCACCATGAGGAACTTTCCCGTATCTAGTTTCTGTTTCTTGATATAAACAGGGCGGTAGCCATGTTGCAAGCAAATCACAAATTTGCCGCCGCCATTTCATGCAAGCCAAAACGCACGTAGCTAACTGCTCCCTCTTCCGGGGTTTTGTGACTCGGCACTTTTTTCCCGCTCTACCGTTACCCATCCCTCTACGATGTGGCCGCCCCTAAGTGGGTAATAGTTTCCCCACCCCACACTCCCTATATAAGCTTCTGTTCCCTTGTAATAAACAGAGTTCCGGCTTTGACCGCTCTCCTGGCTCGGTGTTCTTTCTTTGTCCCCGGGGCCGAAGCGCAGAGGGGATCGGGCCTGCGACACTCATCATCCTGCTCAGCCCCACAAGAGGTTACCGCCGGCTGGTCCGGGGTTCCTTCCCGCCCTGTGTTGTTGGTCCCCGGTGGCGAGGAACCAACACTTTCCTTTCTTCATTAAATTTTAAAGCAAACAAAAAAGTCACATTTCTACCAGATAAGACTAAGGTCAGTAACAGCCTCTGTTGTCCATTTTTATTGGCTCAATAAAAGAACGAATCCCTGAATTCAACGTGATTTATGAAAAAGCCGTAAGTGTTAGACCTGAGAAAAACTTAATGTAAGTAATTTGCTTAGGAGTACGTACCACCTGAGATATGCCCTGTTCTAGTATTTCCCTAATGTTTTTTTAAGGACCAAGTCCCCTCATGCCATCACCAATAACCCAGCAGACCATTTGGAGCTGCCAGACACAAAGTTTTTATTATTTTCCTAATTTCCTGCCTCAGTCATCATACACTAAGTCGATACTCAATATTCTTTATGTATTGCTCCACCAATGTCAATTCATGTAGTAATACAATAAGATAAATTAGTTTCTTGTTCCTGTAAAATCTAATCAGTGCATCACTTGACTAACTGGAGAAGTTTTGAGGAAAAGGCAAAATAGAGAAAATGGGACTAGGAGCTCTTATTTTGGTCCCCCTCCTTGTTTACTATCTTGGATAAGTGATTAAGTCATACTGAACTTAAACTTCTATATCCATAATATTCTGGGAAGGGAAAAAAAACACAAACAACATTTACAAAGGCAATATGACATGAGAAAGAATGACCCATTCATTGAACAATGATGGTGATGATGATGATAGTGATGGTGATGGTGATGGTAGTGGTGGTAGTGTTGGTGGTGATGATGGTTGTGATGATGGTAGTGGTGGTAGTGTTGGTGGTGATGATTATGGTAGTGGTGGTGGTGTTGGTGATGACGATGATGATGGTGGGGGTGGTAGTGGTGGTGGTGGTGAGGATGATGGTAGTGGTGGTAGTATTGGTGGTGATGATGATGATGATGGTGGTGGTGGTAGTGTTGGTGGTGATGATTATGGTAGTGGTGGTGGTGTTGGTGATGACGATGATGATGGTGGTGGTGGTGATGATGACGGTAGTGGTGGTGGTGTTGGTGATGACGATGATGATGGTGGTGGTGGTGATGATGATGGTAGTGGTGGTAGTATTGGTGGTGATGATGATGAAGGTGGTGGTGGTGAGAAGGAGATCAGTAATAGTGAAAGCAACTAGTGTGACTGGAGTATAGAGCAAAGAGTTAAGACATGAGATTGTAAGATAAATCTGGAGTGGATATAGATTCCAGAACATGCACAGTTTTCCATTATTTAGTAATATTTTTATATTTAACAGCAATGGTATGAAATAATCAAATGAGAGGTAAGAGAAACAAGAATACAAGTATTTCATGAGGACAAGGAAGATATACACGGGTGCTTCAAAAAGTTCATGAAAATATTCATATAATATTTCAATTTTATTTTTCCACAAACTTTTTGAAATACCCTCAAATGTATCTGTTTTCTAGGGCTGCCATAACAAAGTACTACAAACAGAGTGGCTTAGAGCATTAGAAAATTATTTTCTTGTATTCCTGGAAGAAAGAAGTTGGAAATCAAAATGTTGTCAGTGCTGTGCTCACTTTGAAATTTCTAGGGAAGGATCTAATCCAGTCCTCTCTACAAGCTTCTGGTAGCGCCTTGGCTTGTGGAGCATAACTCCAATCTTCACATGACATTCTCCTGTTTGTGTCTGTGTCCACATTTCCTTCTTTTATAAGGACACCAGTCATTCAGGATTAGGACCCACCCTAACAACCTCATCTTAACTAATTGCATCTACAATTAGTCTATTTTCAAATAGGGTCACATTTGGAGGTACTGGAGGTTAGGACTTCAATATATGAATTTGCTGGGGGTGGGATGCTGCATAATTCAACCCTTAACAAATGGCATATTTTTAGTGATGGATAACTGATAATTGCTGTCAAAAAATTTACTACTTGTTTATTAGTGTTCTACATTTTGTTTTTTCACTATTTACTCTTAAAGATCATCCCACATGTTTTGCTTATAGTTCACTATATCTGAGGTCTTTTAAAAGATTTAAGTTCCTTAAATCTTTATTTAAATTTAAATTCCTTACAGATATACTTATATAAGCCATATGAAATTAATACTAAGGTGATTGTATTTTCGTTTTCTATAAATTATGTTAGCTTCAAATTAATAGATACACTAGGATTATATTTCCCCTTATATGCTTTCTATATAAAAGGTGAGCATAGAACATTTTGAGTAAGATGGCACTCAAGGCTCACATGTATTCCTGTTATCTCTCCTGAGAAGAACAGTGTGCAGAAGTGGAAAAAATAAAATTTTTTAAAAATAATAAAGGACAAAGGTGATTAAAAATTCTGGAATAGAGAAGTGGAAGGGAAGTGGGAGGACACAAGAAAAGAAAGAAGCAGCAGAAGCTTATGACATCAACGAGATTGGACCTTCACAAACCTGGTGAAAAAACAAAATAAGAAAAGGGGGGCCGAGCCCGTGGCGCACTCGGGAGAGTGTGGCACTGGGAGCGCAGTAGCGCCGCGGTTTTGGATCCTAAATAGGGATGACCGGTGCGCTCACAGCGCTCACTGGCTGAGCGCGGTGTGGCCGGTCTCAAAAAGGCCAAAAAAAAAAGAAAAGAAGACAAAAGGACACAGAGATAATTCAGGAAGACAAAAAAAACAAAACAAAACTTAAATCAGCATCCCAATTTTAATTAATATTATTAAAGAACACTGAAAAGTTACTACTTCCAAATAACAAATATTACTTTCTGAGTAACTGAAAATTAAAGAAAAATAAAATACTTTAAATATTGGATATGGCTGGTAAAAATAAAAATTCTATGGAAAAACTGGTAGATAAAAAATCCTGAAATGTTTCTGAAGGTAGAGAGAAAACAAAACAACAAAAAATATAAGGAAAAAGAGCATATGAAAGCAACGTCTCAGAGCAGATTTATAACTAGGATCCTCCCAAAGAGAGAAGAAAATTAGAGAGGAGGATTTATATATATATATATACATACACACACACATATATGTGTGTGTGTATGTATATATATATATATACATACACACACACATATATGTGTGTGTGTGTGTGTGTATAACATGTTATTTATAAACAGACATACATACAAACTAAACGAACATTCTAAGTGCTAAGATGTATTCTGAATATCCAAATTGAAAGTGACCATGAAGTGTTTAGCACAGTCTTAAAAAAGATACAAAACAGGTATTTTTGCACACTTATTTTGATTCTAAAACACCAAAGATGAAATAAAAATAATGATAATTATTGTATATTAGTTAGGCACCCTCTAAGATTCCATATCACAGAAAATGCTGAAGCCCTTAACTAACAGGAAGTACAAATGGTGAAGTCTTTTTACCAGTAAAACCATGCCAGGAATGTTCTGTGTTTTCATAACACTAGGTCAATATGTCCTCATGACTTTTCAGAGGTGCCAACTGAAATGTTGGGTAGTCAAAATGTTTGTTACAGTTTGAAAATAGATGTTATCTGTCCATAAAAGTCATGTTGCTGTGCAGATTATACTCTCCAGCTTGTCATCCTTTCAGCATATGTCAGTTAAAATGTGTGAGTGGTGACATCAGTCTAAATAGATGACTTTTAAAAATGTATTTTACAGTTTTTTTTAAACTGTGTATTCTACAACTTGACACAGTAGATAAAGAAGCTGAACAAGCTGAAGAAAAAAACTGATTGACAAAAAAAAAAAATCTTTACCTTCTTTGCATTCTTTAATTTAGGGAGAAATTGGAATAGCAACATTCTTTTATTTATGTTTACTTTACAGAGTCAAGC
This sequence comes from Galeopterus variegatus, assembly GCF_000696425.1. Taxonomy (NCBI): domain Eukaryota; kingdom Metazoa; phylum Chordata; class Mammalia; order Dermoptera; family Cynocephalidae; genus Galeopterus; species Galeopterus variegatus. The sequence goes on from NW_007736073.1 coordinate 33,603, forward strand.
TATACCCATAACATTGATTGAAAGCTGATGTTCATATCTGTATTTGAGAGAATATTTCTGGAGTATCACAGTGTACATTTCTGTAATAACACATAAATTTTAATGAAAGTAAGGTGACCAAATAAGTAAGCTTTTAAAAATAGAACTTTGCACTGTGGAAATATGCATGTCTTTCTTATGGACAGTAGTATGTTGAATCCAAGTCTTAACTAACCTAGTCCAGAAAAATAAGAATTTCTGGCACTGTGTTTTATAAAGGAAAAGACTGATCTTCTATTACCTCCCATATGTCACTCTGAAAGTTCACTGAGTTCAAATATAACACTAAGCTTAAAGATATACAAGATGTAAAATATTGTTTATTTAATTTATTTGAACATTTTGTTTACATGATGAGCTGCTGATTTTATATGCACTCTTGTTTAATGTAGGATGTTGATGATAAATGATGATATGTTAAAAGAACTAAACATATTTCCAAACAATATATAATAAATCAATTACTTAATGAGAAAGACAGAGCAGTAAAATAAATTATTTTTTAAAATTATTTAAATTAATTCTATGGTCTTGAGGTAAACTTTGTTTAAAAAAGTGCTCAAAACTAAAATTATTTTTCTAGGAGTTTAGTATATGTTAGAATTATTTGATTCAATGAAACCATGGTCATCATCCTTTGCTATGCTAAATAGTGGGAAAAACACCTTTTTTTCCTCAGCAAAAAATATTGGCATAGGATGGAAAAACATAAATGCCTGTTCTCTAAAAAAAAAATGCAGTTCTCTAAAGAAGTTATATAAGCTTCAGGGAAGAGCTAAGCTTTTATATAGTGTCTGCTAGTAATCCAGGGGATATCGGTATTCATGAAATACCACGTGTATGAGGGGTAGGGAGGAGGTGGCACTAGGTCCCTAGAAACCACTCTTAAATTTAAGCTGTTCAGTTAACTTGTGGCTCAACTTGAGAAAATGGCCCAATTAGTTTATTGTTGTTGTTGTTAAGGAAACATATCTGCATAGACTAATGCAGGAGAAACACACCTCACTAATTTACAATAAACAATCTAGTATTCTATTCTTAGATGTGAATGGACAATCAGACAGACAACTAGCAGCATAAAATGTGAAGCCAGCTAGGTAAATAAGTTAAAAAAAAACAAATCAGGGAAAAACAAACAAACAAACAAACAAAAACTTATTATAGACCTGGAAAAATATAATTTAAATAACAGTTGGAAATACTGTTTAAAAAATCTCCTTAGTATATAGGAATTCAATAATATAAGAAATATAGTAATGTAAGACAAGGTAGTAATGAACAGGATACTTTAAGAAATAAACAATCAGACAACTTTAAAGAGCAGTTAATGAGGATAAAAATTATTATTGACAAGAAAACAAAAGATTCAAAATGACTAAGAATTTTATTGAAGGCAATTCTCCTAAGATTAGAAGAAAAAATAAAAACAAGAAAAATGAGAGCAATTTTAAGAGATGAAGATCACTTCAGAGGGTACAATATGTGCAGATAACCATCTAAGAACCTGTAAGAACAGAGATCATCGACCAAATAATAAAACAGAGATCATCAGCCAAATAATAAAATAAAATTCCAGAAGTATTTGAAGAACAACTTTATAAGAAAAGGGTCCACTGAGTATTACATCAAATAATTTGACCCACACTAATTACATACTTGTGGAGTCTCAATTTATAAACACAAAGAAAACCCAAACGATTTATATCACTTCAGAAGAAGCAGGTGTCAGGTTGGCATGAGTTTTGCACTGGCAAGTCTAGATGCTAGAAAACAAAGAAACTAACTTTCAAAATTTGAAAGGAAAATGGGCTACATATTTATTTATATTGAAATCCAGTAAAATAACAAAAATTGTTAAAACAAAAAAGAAGAAGAGAGAGAGATAAAATAAATGATATGAGAACCAGAAAACAGATGCTCCCTTGTGGAAGCTTCATAGTGATGGAAAGTGAACTCCAGATTACAACTGGAAGACAGGACGCTAGGAGAGCTGTCTACAGGGAGCAAATGCGGATTTTGCTAAACATATGCTATACTACCAACTATAGCAAAGCCATACTTTTGTTTTGTAAATAAGAAAACTAAAGTCAATTCGAAATTTTATTCCATTCACATACACACATATCAGAATGGCATAGAAGAAAATGTTAGTCCATAGTCAAAGCAAAACAATACGAGGTAGGGTTTTCAGTAGAGTGTTAAAAGAAAAAAGAAAAAAATATCAAGATGATTTTTAAACTGAACACTGAGTCCCAGAATTCATGTGATTTTATCAATAATGAAGGTAAAAACTATGTCAACGATCTGATCCTACAATAAAGAATATGTACACAATTAATACAAAGAACAATATAGACCTACTTCAAATTTACAACCAATTCAGAAACAAAGCACTACTACCTTTTATAGATGCAGAAAGATAATTAACAAACTTGAATGTGTTAAAAAGAAAAAAATGGAAAGAAATGACATTTGAGATTGAAAAGAAAAAATTTAAAAAGAGACAGAAATATGAAATTAAATTTATCAAATAAATAGTTCAAGGTGAAGACTGGCATTCACAGAACAAAATAGAGAGGTATACCTGAAATACTATTCATAGCATAAGCATAAGTAACGGAGACAGGATATGATGAGAACTTGAAATTAATCATCTAATAATTTTTTTTGAAAAATTAAAATCAGTTGTATCTTGAAATGACACTGAGAGTGGAAAATGTCTCTTAAACCTGATTATACTGTTTCATACTGTGCAGTTTAATTTTGAATAAAAACATCTACATAAGCTTTTTATTTCCAGGAAGTAATATTCCATATACACAATTTCCATGTAAAATATATTTCTAATTGTTTTAATAATCTGAAATAAAATAAAATAGCTCATTTTCTAACACAATAAAATCTAATCATTGGAACATCCCACTTTAAAGGGTAGGAATTCACATTGCTGTTCTGTACAAATGAATAAAACCAGTTTTTGAGTAGAATATCTCAAGCACTAAACTCTTTTAATCTAAAACTATTATGTCAGACAGTCAAATGCAGACAGCAAAACACACACACACAATAATTCAAGGGATGATTTTTATTATTACTTATTTTCAGGACAGGTTTGCAGATATTTGCAATCAAATAATGCAATTTTATAACAGTGAATATGGCCATGCCATGTTTTGTATCTTTTTCTAAATTGGGGATGTCATTCATATTAACTATTTTCAGCTAACTGCACAAAAACATTCTCACCTTTTTAAGATATTCTTCATCTTACCACTATTATTCTAATTAGGAATTCTAATTTTACATGTAAGAATTCTCAACAAAAGAACTACCCTCAACTTTGGCTTTAGACAAGGAATGCAGAACTAAGGCTGAAGATATTACTGAGGTCGTTTGGGTGTGAGGAAATCAAACAATAATTTTATTCTTCCTTTCATATTCACAGTTCTGTGGTTATTAAAATTAACACAGAAGAGAAGTGGAAGAGGAGCTATTGTAAAAATGACAGCATTCAGCCCGAGTGTCAGAAATGGGTGTGGTTATTTTCACAAGCAGCAGCAGCCCACTCCAGCTCTTTCTCTATTGAATGATATGAGTGTCAGAATTTGTCCTTAGAAAAAGGATAATATAATCAATGCATGTCTTTTCTTCTGAATACCACTCCCTTGGCAGCTTGGCCAATTGTTTTCGTGTGTGCTCCTCCCTGTGAACAAACTGTGAATAGTAAGAATACAAGTCACTATATAATATTGAAAAATGAAAATTTTATGTTCCAATCTAACAAGAAATCCTAAAAGCCTCCTTAACTTTTGCAAATTTTCTGAACTTCCTTCCTAATAATTCAACCAAGAAGGTTACTTAGTAAAAGTAACTGATCTGTCCAGTCGTTATGGACACATTTTCTGCTGCCTAACTAGTTAACACTTGTCCGATGAAGTTCTATTTTTATCTATTGATTTCAAAATTATGTGTATAACCTGACTTTAAAATAATAATTATTTTGTATTTCTTGTATAAGTAATCATAGGTATTGAAAACTCCCAAGGGTCAGTGGATATTTGGGTAGTATTCTAGATATCACCTAGAAATATTTATGGGTTAATAACTATTAGGAATGAATGGAGTGACTTAAATTGACTGCTAATTATTGCTAATTATTTAATGCTGCAGGGATATTTTAAATTTTGTGTGTGTGTGTGTGTGTGGTTAGTTTGGGAAAAGAAGCCAATTGTTACATTTTATTATATTCCCAGGTATATTTCTGAACTCTATTTTGATACTTTCACTTGACTGTCTATTTCTACCCTGCATCACATGATTTTTAACTTCTATAGATTTATAGCATATTTTATGTTTGACTAGACATGATCCCTCTCAGATTTTTTTTTTTTTTTCCTTTTGAAAATAGCCAATTTAACTGGCGTGAGATGATATCTCATTGTGCTGTTGATTTGCTTTTCTCTGATGATTAGTGATGTTAAGCACTTTTCCATACACATGTTGGCCATTTGTATGTCTTCCTTAAGAAATGTCTATTTAAGTCATTGGCCCATATTTTTTAATCAGATTGTTTACTTTTTTACTGTTGAGTTATTTATTGTATATTCTGGGTATATATCCCTTGTCAAATAAATACTTTGCAAGTGTTTTCTGCCATTCTGCGGGTTGCCTCTTCACTCTGTTGATTGTTTCTTCTGCTGTACAGAAACTTTGTAGTTTGATCTGATCCCAGTTGTGATTGTTGTTTTCCTTGCCTATGCTTTAGAAGTCATCTCCATATAATTTTTGCCCAGACCAATGTCTTAGAGTGTTTCCTCTATGTTTTCTTCTAATAGTTTCATAGTTTCAGGTCTTACATTTAAGTCTTTAATCCACTTTAGTTGATTTTGGTAAATGGTGAGAGATAGGGGTGTAGTTTCATTCTTCTGCACATGAATATCCAATTTTCCCAGCATCACGTATTGAAGAGGCTATCCTTTCCCCCAATGCATATTCTTGGGGCCTTCCACAAAAAATCAGTTGGTCGTAGATATATGGATTTACTTCTGGGTTCTTTTTTCTGTTCCATTGATCCATTTTCTCTTTTTATGCCAGTGCCATGCTGTTTAGATTACTAAAACTTTGTACTATATTTTGAAGTCAGGTAGTGTAATGCCCCCAGCTTTATTCCTTTTGCTCAGGATCATTTTAGACATTAACTATTAAGTTTCTTATTCTAATCTGAGGATTAGGTCATTTGCACTACAACACCACCACATCCAACATTAACACATATGCACACACAAAAATGCACTCATGCCCAAATACACACACACACACACGTCAGTTCCACCCATTCTATAAATACAATTGCATTATGATTTTTTTGGTTGAATTAGTATTATGACCACTCAAATGCTGTTCACTGCTGGCCCCTATTCCAGTAATGTTTTTTGTTTCTGTTCCATTGATCTAAGCTTAATAATTTACTAATTCACTTACTTACATGGCTTCCTGTAATGCTGCTACTAATTCAACATCAAACATTAAAACAAACAAAACCCAAACCAAACAAAACCAACCAAACATAAAAAAGGCTATAAAACTTTCCTCAATTTCATTAAAGGAAATTCTCCTGTGATCCACCCTCTTCTTATTCTACCCTAAAGTGCCTCCTGCTCCAGCTGGCGGTTGTGCTCTACAGCTACCTGTCTGGGAGGCACACAGCTCTCCTACGGTTGTTCTCTCGCAAATGCTCTGGGAATTACATATGTCTCAATCTTATGCTGAATTCTTCAGTTATATTCTTGGACCTCATGGTTTTCTCTCGCTTGTTTTACTTTATCATTTATAGTAAAGTACATCTTCTAAAAAAGGAGGATTGTAACATAGCATTTTAATATATTGCTTTTTTGAAAATATATTCATACTCTTCTCATATTTGACTTTTTTGGGTAGCTTTTTGCCAAGACTTTAGCACATTTCTGTCTTCTTTACATTTCCCAAGTCTATTTTTATGTTTCACATTTGATTAGGCCTCCCATTTAATTATTTTTCTTTTTGATGTACATACAACTCCTATGCTCTAACATATTTTGAATGAAAACTCGGGAGGGAATGTATATAAATATATTCATCAATTGATAATGTTTAATCTTAAGTTCATATCCTCAGACCTTTCATTTTCAGTAAATTCTGAAGAAGGAAAAGCTACTTAAGGAAATACGCAAACCTTGTAATATCGTCACTTATGATACTGTTTTGTTTTCTAGTGGGATGTTCACTTTTTCTGAATATCTGATTTCTCAAATACCCTACATAAACTACATGCCAGATGATTATATCCAAGACCAGCAAAATGCAAATTCATCACAATTCAGTGAGTCTATTGTCAGTTGCGTGAGGAGCTTCTGAATCATACAGATAGGTACAAAACTTATTTGATGATTTCTTCAATAAATGTGTCAGGATGCAAGTCTAAATCTTGCCATCAAACACATATTAGAGATTAATATTTTCAGAAGTTTTAAATTTAAATTGGATCCCATTAAATTTCTATTTTCTCTCAAACCCTCTTCTGAAGTGAACACATATGGTTAGATTAGGAAAACAATACTTGACTTTCTTGATGAAAAACAGTAACTGTTATAAGACTCATTGTAGAGTCAGAAAACATAAAATAATGAAACAGTGTTTAAAACATAGTATTAAAAACATTATTTATGAAGGTGTGGTTAAAATAGCAGCTACCATTTCTGCTATAAAAATAGATATAACACAGTTTGATATAATTTGATAGAAATTTTCTTTGACTATCACAAGGTTGAGATTGATTTGTTGCTTTTAAAATGTGCAATAACTATTATTGAGTTCAATTTACAGGTAACTTCAACTGTTTGGAAGTAGGATAATTTAATAAGAATGCATTTGCTAAATTTTGAAATGTCATACTGTGGTAGCATTTCAGAAATTAATGATCATTCATGTATATACTTCGGGCTAACTCTTGTCAAATATTCTGCCACTTCTAACTTTAAGAATATGATTTTCTTAAACATTTAAGCAGCTATTAAGAAAAAGTATTTTAAATAAAGCATTAATTCAGAATATCTTTTGGGATAGTATCTCAGTAGTAGCAGGGCTGGAAGAAAACAATACTATCTTCAGTAGAGCACTAGAGAATCAGATACATCTTTCTTTGTGTGCATTTACTATTAAGAAAATACAGTGACTTTAAAGGATTTACAAATCTGATTCAGCTTCAAAGCATTCAAAACTCTCTAGACACAATATTTTGATGTGACAGAAAGAGATTTATCAAAAGTGGTATTTTCCTTCTTCCTTAAATTTAGTTTTAGAAACCCAAATTTTAAAACCTGACATTGTTTTTGAGTGTGCATTTTGAAACATATTTTTTTAAATGGTATCATTTTCTAGCTTCAAATGGTTGTGTATCTGAGTTATTAGAAGTGTTACATATGAAAAAGAGTTAAATGTTCTATTGCTAAGGCTATAATTATAAATGTGGAACATTTTTGTATCAAGAGCTCCTTCTAGAGAAAAATTAAAAGCATAATAAAGGGCTTCTTATCTAAAACAGAACAAATATGTTCAGTAATGGCAAGAAGGAGAAGTGTAGTGACCTGTTTAACTGACATTAAGATGAACCTTTTTTTCTGTAGGGAAGTGAAGTGGCCAATTCTACTTTTCAACGTGAATATTCTAAAGGAATTTAATGAGAAACAGCTAAAACTTTTTAATGTCCTTGAGAATCAAAATTTTTTGTTTTCAATTGGGTCACCAAATAATTTACCCTAATATATTCTTTATTAGGTGGAATCCTAAATTTATTTTCTTCACATTCCTAATTAACTTTATTCCAATCACCAATGTTTTCCTCTAATGATAAATAAATGCATTCGAAGTTAACCATGTTGAACATTGATTCAATGATACGTGTTCATTTTATTTGAGGTTTTCAACAGTGGTTTTTCTCATACATACAAACAGATTAATTGTTTATTATATTACAATGATACTGGGAAAAACAATAATGGGTCTAGAGGTCCATGCCCTTTTAAAGAACATATGAAAACTTTTTCGATGGATGATTAATACAAAGTACGCACAAAGACAGATGGTGTAAGATCTTTGACATTATAACATGTTAGTATTTCAGACCAGTTTGTTATAGAAAAAGGTCACTCAATATTAGAGACAGCCTGTAAGAGCAAATGTAGCTTGAAAGACTCTGAAGAAATGAAAGTGGAGAATGCGGTAGGACCTCTCTGAGTATTAACTGTTTTATGATTGCAGATGATAATCAAAGGTACTGAAAAGTTCTTAAAGTTTACAAAGAAGTAAACATGCTGTACCTTTGATATAGATACTAAGGCATTTTAAGATATTTCCACTTCCAAGTGATTTAATACATAAGCTCATATAATTTTTTAAAAAATAATTTGGCTCATGTCTGCTTTTACCTGTCTAACTTCTCCTTCTCCTTTGATGATTCCCATGTCTGTAAATACTGTATGCACACTGTTGACTTTCAAATATATAATTTTCAGCTCTATGATCTCCACAAATCTCCAAAATTGCATGTATCAATTTCTTTGATATTTCCATTTAAAAATCTAAAACATCTTAATGTTAAGATGAACACAAAACAATTATCGATTTCGGACCTCACATGCAATCTATACTTCCCAGGTTTTCCTAATATCGTTTACATTATCACATCTATCCAAGATAAAAATCAAGGACATATTTCTGATTCTATGCTTTCCTTAAACCATATGTCATCCTTCATCAAGTTTTTCAATGTCTATCTTTAAAATGTATATAAAATCTGCCCTCCCACACACATATTCTATCTTACACACATAATTGGCTTTCTGTTTTTGACCCTGGCCTTTACATTCCATTTTTCACATAGTTAGTTACTTTTACAAACAAAATTACGTGTGTAATTTCCCTGCCTAAATTGTTTCAGTGTTTTCCCAAAGCAGTAAGAATAAAATCCCAACTCTTTAATTGCATTACAAAACCTAAATGACATAGCCCTACTTACCTTATCTTTACCTACCTACTTTCCCACATTTTCCACTGGTATTCTTAAATGCTCCAGATACTTCCTGACCTAGAACCTTTGCAATAGCTGGTTGTTCTTCCTGAAATATGCATTTATTTGATCATTATATAGATGACATCCTGCCTCTGTTTTACTTCTCTGCAGAACAATATTCACCTTCTGGTATATATTTTTATTTATTTTGTCTTATTTTAAATTAATTTCTGGCTCTTGACCAAAAAAAAAAAAAAGCATATATAAAAATAAAAGAAAAGTAAGTAAAAAATAAATATGGGACCCAGCAAATATGCAGGAAATAGTTACATTATATAAAAGAATCAAAAGATTAGTCTAAAAACTAAGACTTTAGACTTCTGTGTCCAATTACAAATTCACTCGGATGTTTTATAATTACTTATCTTTCCCCATCACCACAAATCTGTTCCCATCTTATGTGACGGTTCATCCATCCTTTCCCATGCAGTTGTTCATATAAAATTCCCTTGCAATTGTCTTTGACATCTCTGATTTTTTCATAACCTGTATCTTGTCTGTCTGCATTTTTTTGTTATACTTTTAGAATATATCAAGAATTTGATCACTTATCACCACATCTATTATTGTGCAGTTGTTCATATAAAATTCCCTTGCAATTGTCTTTGACATCTCTGATTTTTTCATAACCTGTATCTTGTCTGTCTGCATTTTTTGTTATACTTTTAGAATATATCAAGAATTTGATCACTTATCACCACATCTATTATTGCACCTTGGATTAAATTACCATTTCATATTTTTACCTGAAATAGCCTCCAGAGGCTAATTACGTCTTAATAAAAGGAAGTCATTTTATTTATTCATTCTTTCATTCATTCATTCTTGCTCAAAAGCCATCCATGGGTTTTCTGTCTTACTCAGAGAAGAATGAGTGGCTATTAGAATTGATAACACACATGATCAAGATCTGGCTTCCAACTGAGATCGGATGTCACCCACTTTTCTCTGATCCTGTCACATTGGCCTCACTGATCTTTTAAATCAATCCCAGCCTGACCAGGCCTCCCGTGTTTGTCACTTCCTAAGTTGTCTGCCTTAAATTCTCCCTTTTGTGGTATTCACCTGGCTTAGTCACTCATCACCTTCAAGTCTTATCAATCTCTTCAAATATGTTTGTAGATTCAATGTAATTTAAAACAAAATGGCAATAAAAATTTATTATTTTGGAAACTTGGTAAATTTATTAACATAATAGAGCAGAGCAAAGTTAAGATATACTGAAAGGATGCTATATTGCTAGCATTTCCCCTATCTGATAGAAATCCTAATTATAAATACACAGTGTAGTAAGCAGCCTCTAAGAGGGAGTTTAATACAGATTGCCACTTCCTGGTATCCACACTCTGGTTTTCATACCCAAGTAATTCCTTCTCCATAAGTGCTTCCTGAATGTACTGACTTACATGTAATAAGTAACACAGGGAATATATAATATTATGTCACTTCAGAGATTAAGGAATAAAAAGACTGGTTTTGTTTTGGGTGTACTCCCTCGTACTCTTCCTCTGATTTAGATTGTTCTCTGTGTGGAATCCAGCTTCCATGTCATGAGGCAGCCCTGTGGAGAGGGCCAGATGTTGAGGGACCAAGGCAAACCAAGTTTGAACACAGATTTTCCCCCACACTGAGCAGTCAAATAACACTGTAACCTCAGTCAATACTTGGAGTACATCTTCATGGGAGATTTTGAATCAGAGTCATACAATAAAGTCATCCTTGGATTGCCGACCAAAGCATGTGTGAGATAATAAAAATTTGTTGTTGAAAGAGGTGGAGCAAGGTACCCACAAGAAGAAAATATTGCTTGTCACTCCCACAAAAATGGAGAATATATCCAATGTGCAGCTACACTTAGATGACAAGAGAAGTTTCTGACCCTGAGAAGGTAAATGGACCAGCAACCCAACCTACATGGGAGTCTACACTGCCCAAGTGTCTATGCACTCACTGTCTGGAACTGCTATGGACATGTGTGGCTGCATTGGCCTGGGGAAGGGCTCACATGCAGCCACTTCCACCCACTGGGTCCCATAGTGCTGTGGCAAGCTTGGGACCAGGATTGACCCTTAGCTTCAGTCATGCACTTTGGGAACACATGGGCCAGTAAAGTGAGGGTGCCACCCTCAAGGTAGAGACGGTCAGTGCATGCATCCTTTAAACCCAGAAACAGCTTATTCAGGTCCAGTGCCTGTGACCAGTGACCCTGTCTGCATTGGCAGGATGCCCATACGGTACTTATTGCCATGAGGGAGAGGGAGGAAAACCCAAATGTCTTTTCCAGAGGCAGACTCTGTGGCTGTGCACCTAGTGGTGGGAATTCCTCCTGCCCACACAACTGAATTGACTCAGAGAGGGATACAAGCTAAACCACCTTCAACCCTCAGGCCCCAGGCTTCTGCAGCAGTTGCAAATCTGAGATTGAACCCAACAACCTAGAACATTTTCCTATGACTCCTACAGAGTTTCACTTCCTTGTGGCCACATCATTGTTCTGGGTTGCCCATACCCTTGTCCATGCAGTGTACTTGCCCTGGGAACGGGTAGTCCAGTGTAGTGAGGGTGCCACCTCAGTATGGAGCAGGTGTGTGCACACACTGTACAGATTCCAAAAGAGCCTAATTGGGGCACTGCAAAGCTACAAAATACCACTGCTGGCAAACCCACCTTCTTAGATGAGGTGCTCTTGCAATTTGTGCAGCCATCAAGAGGTAGTGGAGGACTCATAACACTCTCAGCACAAACGTACACCTGCAGGACCAGTTTAGTCTGCCAAAGGCTGCCTGTCTCAGCAAGGAGACTTTGGAGGGATCTGACACCTCTCATGGGGGCCCAGAAGCCCACCCACAGCCACAGTAACCTTGTATAGGGCAGCCCATCCCAGCTTAGGATATCCAGAGTGTCCCAGTAATGCTCTTAGGAAGAAAGAAGCCTGTCCACAACAGCAGCAGCCTTTCCCAGAGTGGCCACTACAGCTGAACAGCTATAGAGGGCCCCAACATCACTATTTGGGGTGAATGATTCCACCCAAAACTGCTAATATCTATACCAGAGTACTCCACTTCGACCATGGTCCTGTAGACCATCTCAGTGTCCCTTCTGAGAGCACAGAGACCCACCACAAATCCAGTGACCCCAACCCCACTCAGTGTTGCCCACTTTAACAGCAAAGCTACACAGTACCTCAATGCTTCCCCTGGGGGCACAGGGCTCTGTCCAGAGCCCCATGGACACCAGTGAGTTACCCACTGAAGCTGAGGTGTAAGGCACTAGGCAGCAAGGTGACATGGTCCTTGCTGTCTGGGAATTGTGGTTGCCCACTTTAACAGCAAAGCTACACAGTACCTCAATGCTTCCCCTGGGGGCGCAGGGCTCTGTCCAGAGCCCCATGGACACCAGTGAGTTACCCAATGAAGCTGAGGTGTAAGGCACTAGGCAGCAAGGTGACATGGTCCTTGCTGTCTGGGAATTGTGCCAGCAAAAGCTGGCTACCCATCTGCTTGTCTCCCTCTCCTCTTTCTTCCTGAGATCTGGACTTTGAATGAACCCAGGACCCTGAGAACTCTGTAAAGGAAAAATTTATGCTTTTACTTTGCTGATAAGTAGTTAGCCCTGAACCTTCAAAGTGCCATGGCAATAGAAAGTATTCTATAAAGAGCTTTGTACCAGACATAACTGGCTTAATCAGTACAATGTGTTATTTTATTGGCTTATAAAAAAGAACCTGAAATAAACTAAGTGTTTTTTTTTCTCAGGCCAGCAGCTTGGAAAAACCCTCCTGATCCCATAAATGTGTTTACTCATTAATTCTCTACTGTGTCCCCTTGGGTACTGGTCCTCTACTCTGAGGAGCTGCTGAGTACACCGTTACCCCCACAAAGCCTAATTTACTCATCCTGTCTCCCATTTAAGCTGAGAACCTGCAGATCACCCCCAGAGCATGTATAAGAGTCATGGGACACTAGCCAGGGTGCCAGCAAGGACACTCAAGGTCATCCACCTCAGCCAAGGAGCAACAGGACATCCAGGCACTTCTCTCAAGAACTCAAAATCTTGCCCACAATGTTGGTAACCCAAGACAGCATCACTGACTTTAGCAAGGACCTACTGAGTTCACCAGTCCCCAGCCCATGGAGGTATTCACAGACAACTCTGACATTGAATACAGCTGAAGAAATCACAAAGAGACTGCACTACTGTGTTTACCCAGGACCAAAATTAAAGCACCATGTGCAGTGGTCAATATAGAATACATACACAGAGCAGATCCTCTCCTCTCAAAAACCACTTCTGAGTATTAGAAGGAGCAACTGGTCAACCAGATGCCCAGATGTCAATACAAGGATACTAGAAACACAAAACAAACCAAAAACAAGCAAACAAACAAACAAACAAACAAAAAAGAAAACAAAAAAAAAATATTATGACTCCAAAGGAATACAGCAATTCTCCAGTACCAAGCTCCAAACAGCAGGAAATCTATGAAATGATTGAAAAATAATTTCAAGGAATAATCTGAAGGAAACTCAGTGAGATACAAGAAAATTCAGAAACAGAGTAAAATGAAAAAAAAAAAGAAAGAAAAAGATCAGCAACTGGAGAAGGAGCTTTATAAAGAGATAAGTACCTTATAAAAGAAAATAGCAGAACTTGTGGAACTGAAGGATTCATTCAATGAACTGGAAAAAAAAATACAACTGAGAGCTTAAGCAACAAGCTAGAGCAAGAAAAGAAAGGATTTCTGACTTCAAGGACAGGTTTTCTGAAACAACCCAGGCAGACAAAACAAAACAAAATAAAACAAAACTAAACAAAAAGAAAAAAGAATTTTAGAAAATGAAGAAAATCTACAAGAGATGTCAGACAACCTTAATTGTATATCACCTGAATTATGGGTATTCTGTAAGGGAAGAAGACAACAAAGGCACTGAAAACCTATTCTATGAAATAATAGTGGAAAAATTCCCAGATATTGGGATAGACATAGACTTCCAGAACCAAGAGGCTCAAAAATCCCCAATTAGATTCAATCCAGAAAGGTTCTTTCCAAGACACATTATAGTCAAACTGTCAAAAGTCCAAGACAGAGAATTCTCAAAACAGCAAGAGAAAATTATCATCACCTATAAGGGATTCCCCATCAGACTAACAGCAGATTTCTCAGCAGAAACCTTACAGACCAGGAGAGAATGGGATGATATATTCAAAGTACTGAAAGAAAAGCTGCTGGCCAACAATACCATACCTAACAAAGCTATGCTCTAGAAATGAGGGAGAAAAACTGGGAGTTCACCAATACACAACCAGCCTTGCATCTAGAAACCAAAAAACAATAATCACCACCATGAATACATGAGAAAGGACAAAACCCACTGGTAGAACAGACATGCAAGTGAGAAAAAAAAATAAACTATATTTTATCACATCAAAAAACCAAAAGGAACCAAAGACAAACAATAAAAGGAAAATAAGTGAACAAAAGATATTTAAAACAACCATGTAAAAATCAGTAAAATGCCAAGAGTAAGACAATACCTTTCAATAACAACTGTAAATATAAAAGGATGGAATTACCCACTCAAAAGACATAGACAAAATGAATGGATTAAATGTTGCTAAGAAGAAACATCTCACCTGTAAAGATTCACACAGACTAATAGTGTAGGGATGGACAAAGATATATGATGGTGTTTGGATGTGTTGTCCCCCCAAAACTCATGTGAAAATCTCATCCTCAACTTGGCAATGTTGGAAGCTGTTTGGGTCACGGGAGGTGGAACTCTCATGAACAGATTAGCACCCCCGCTAGTAGCAGGGTAGTGAGCAAGTTCTTGCTTTATTAGCTCCTGTAAGAGCTGCCTGTCTAAAAGGACCCTAGCACCTCGTCTCTCCCTCTCTCTTGCTTCTTCTCACCACGTGAACTTGCACATACCAGCTGCCTGCCATTTTCTTCCATGAGTAGAAGCAGCCTGAGGCTCACACCAGATGCAGCTGTCCCAGAATTGTAAGCCAAATAAACCTCTGTTCTTTATAAATTACCTAGTTTCAGGTATTCTAAGCAACACAAATGGACTTATACAATATACCATGCAAATGGAAACCAAAAATGAGCAACTGTAGCTATTCTCATATCAGATAAAATAGACCTTTAACCAAAAGCCACAAAAAGAGACAAAGAAGGTCATTATATAATGGGAAAAAAAGGATCTATTCAACAAGAGGATATAACGATCATAAATACATACGCACCCAACTTCGGAGCACCCAGATATATAAAGCAAACACTATTAGACCTAAAGGAAGAGATAGACCACAATATAATAATATCTGAGGGTCTTGACACACCTCTCTCAGAATTGGACAGATCATCTAGGCAACAAATTAACAGAGAAACACAGGATTTAAACAAAACCTTAAGCCAATTGGACTTGGAAGACATCTACATAACATTTCATCCAACAACTACAGAATACATATTCTTCTCCTCAGCACATGGAACATTCTTTAGGACAGATCACATGTTAGTCACAAACAAAGTCTTGAAAATTTTTTAAAAATTTGAAATCATTTCAATATCTTTTCAGACCACAGTGGATTAAATCTAGAAATCAATGACAAGTAAAACTTCAGAAACTAAACCAGTACATGTAAATTAAACAACATGATCCTTAACAATCTATGGGAAAATGAAGAAATTAAACAGCAAATCAAAAAATTTCTTGAAACTAATGAAAATAAAGACATATCATACCCAAACCAATGGAATACTGAAAATCAGTATTACAAGAAAGTTTATTGCAAAGCGATCTACAGATTCAATGGAATCTCTACCAAAATACCAATGATGTTCTTCATAGAAATAGAAAAAGCTATCCTATATTCATATGGAACAAAAAAAGACCAAAAATATCCAAAGTGATCCTGAGCAAAGAAAAAAAAAATAAAAGCTGTAGGCATTACATTACCTGACTTCAAATTATACTATAAAGCTATATTAACCAAAACATTATTATACTGGCATAAAAACACACATATGGACCAATCAAACAGAATAGAGAATCAAGAAATCAACCCACGTACTTACAGACAACTGATCTTACACAAAGGCACCAAGAACATACATTGGGGAAAAGACAGCCTCTTCAGTAAATGATGTTGTGAAAACTGGATATCCACATGCAGATGAATGAAACTAGACCTGTACCTCTTACCATATACCCAAATCAACTTAAAATAGATTAAGAACTTAAATATAAATCTGGAACTATAAAACACCTAGAAAAAAAAATATGGGTAAGACTTCAGGATGTAGGAATAAGAAAACACCATATAAATAAGACCCCAAAAGCACAGGCAATGAAAAAGAATATAAACAAATGGGATTATATCAAACTAAAAACCTTCTGGACAGCAAAGGAAACAATCAACAGACTTGATCTTTCAGAAGTAGAGAACAGAACTGTGGTTAGTGGAGGTGGAAAGGGGGAGTGAAAGGGGGTTAAAGGAGAAACTGGTCAATGGACACAAAGAATGCTTTCATTTTGTAATGATGAATATGCTATTTATTCTTATTTGGTCATCCCATGTCTCACCCAGGCATTGATATTCAACTCTGTACCTCACAAACGTGTATTATCAGTTATGTTTCAATAAAAATAATAACTATTTATTTTTATTAGAGCCTGAGATTGGAGATGACTTGTAATAAAGCAGTAAATGACTGAAATTGATGGTAATTAGGAAAGGATGTATTAGCAATGAGATTTATATATGTTAAAAACAAGAAAACAGAGAATGCAGAAACATATTGTTGCATATACAGAATCTTGATGTAAAACAGATGTGTAATTACAGATTATTAAAAAGAAAAGAAAAGAGTACTGCTTATTGCTGATTTGTGTCTAATTGAATTTAAAATATGTGATTTTTTTCCTTATAAAATTGCATGAGTGAATGGAAAAATACCAATCTAGAGTGCCACTTGTTTCCTTGGAACTGATACATTGAAGGTTTATTCCCAGCTTATGGAAGGTCAGATCATTATGGCCAAATTTTCATTGCTACTATAATATCAAATGCTACAACAAATTGGTACTGACAGAAGAATTTGATTAAATTATCAAATGTTCCCAGCCAAAATTCACATACAGCAAAATCAATTGTATTTCTGTTGTTTTGTCCTTTAAGCTCATTTGTCTTAAATAGATAGGGAAATAAACAGGAAAAAAGCCAGAAAATTATTTCACTTATTCAACAAAATATTCCCATTATTTAGCTAAAATAAAAACTTTATAAATTACCTTATGTTAATGCTAACAAAAATCTTAATAGCCTACTATAACAATTAGAACATGAAAATCACTAATTATTACTTACTGTCTTAATAAGTGTATAATTGTATTTAGGTAGCTAATTAAATACCAAAACTCATAGGAAGAGGTAGTGGTAACTAGTATTAATCATAATGTATTTTATGTAGAAGGTTATCTGAACAAGAGAGATTAATTGCCTTATCAAAATACACACAATAATTTAATTTGTAAAAGAACAAAATACTGTTCTATCTCTCATAAATAAAACAAGTTGATTTGTCATAATTATACAAATACTTGTACTTGTACTTGAATAATTATCAGTTATGTATACAAATTGTTTTTAGTCACTATCTTTTTAATCAATATTAATGAAATATGTATTTAAAATATAATTTTTTTCTTTCTATACCTGGCCTAATTTTTAGGCTTTATGCTTG
Source organism: Galeopterus variegatus (assembly GCF_000696425.1). NCBI lineage: Eukaryota > Metazoa > Chordata > Mammalia > Dermoptera > Cynocephalidae > Galeopterus > Galeopterus variegatus. Next base: position 51,500 of record NW_007736073.1, read on the forward strand.
CATAAAATACTATGTAAGCATCAAAATAATATCCAGCATTATAAAGTTTCTCAATTTTAGTAACTAAATTTATGGGATATAAAAAGAAGAGATTAAATAAACTACAGCTTTGTCAGAACATAAAGAAAAAGACTTAACGTATCTGATTTCATAAACTTTAAATGAATTAATATTCTTCAAGGATGATGAAAGCTGTTGGTTAAAAAATCTGAATACACAATAAAAGCTTTAATAGTAGTTTAGGGGTTCCATCATCCACTCGTAATGTATTATTATTATTATACAGTTTTTTTATGATTGTGATGATGCTTATATGAATAGATCTATATGCACATACATAAAAAAAAGTACATGTAAAAACTAGTGACAACTGAATAAGGTCTATACCTGCATTAGTAGTATGAGGGTACTTCAAAAGGTTTATGGAAAAACGGAATTAAAAGATAATACTAATCTTTCCATGAACTTTTCAAAGATCCCTCATATTTTGCTAGTGTCAGTTTCCTGGTTCAACAATTATCATTGAGGGAATCTGGGTAAAGCACACATAAGAACTCTGCATTAGTTTTACAGTTTTGTATGAGTCATTTTTAAAATAAAAAGTTATAAGAAATGACTCACTCTAAAATCCAGTTGAAGTACTAAAATAGCCATGATGGAGCATTTATGGTGTATTGATTCCATTGATAATTGCCTTTTGTTCTGTGAAATATTTGTAGTAACAAAATGTTACCATTAATTGTGCTTGCACCCCACAACCTCATTCCATTCCAGATCAAACAGTAAAGAAGGTTGTATGGTACTTGTGCCTCCCTTCAAGCCTAGGAAATGGACCTTCACTGGGAACGCACAAAACACTTGATATACGTTCTTTTTGTCTTGACAATTCAGTAGACTTGTGTCTAACTGATGAATTTAACCAGAGTAGGGAAAGATCTCTACAATGAGAACTACAAAACACTGCTTAAAGAAATTAGAGAGGACACCAAAAGATGGAAGGATATTCCCTGTTCATTGACTGGAAGAATTAACACTGTGAAATGTCCATACTACCCAAAGCAATCTACAGATTCAATGCAAATCCCATCAAAATACCAATGACATTCTTCACAGAAATAGAAAAAAACAATCCTAACATTCACATGGAACAACAAAAGACCCCAAATAGCCAAAGCAATCCTAAGCAAAAAGAAATAAAACTAGAGGCATTACAGTACCTGACTTCAAACTATACTAGAAAGCTATAGTAACCAAAATGGCATGGTACTGGCATAAAAACCAACACTCAGACTAATGAAATAGAATAGAGAATCCAGATACTTACAGCCAACAAATATTCCACAAAAGCACAAAGAACATACACTGGGGAAAGTAAATGGTTCTGGGAAAACTGGATATCCATGTGTAGAGAATGAAATTAGGCCCATACCTCAAGCCACATACCAAAATCAACTCAAAATGGATTAAAGACTTAAAATCTGAAACCATAAAACTCCTAGCAGAAAACATAGGAGAAACTCTTCAGTATGTAATACTAGGCAAAAACTTCAAGAATGAGACCCCAAAAGCACAAGAAAAGAAAGAAAAATAAACAAATGGATGATATCAAACTAAAAAGCTACTGCACAGCAAAGGAAACAACCAACAGAGTGAAAAGACTTCCAGAAGAATGGGAGGAAGTATTTACAAACTATATGTCCAACAAGGGATTAATATCCAGAATATGTAAAGGAACACAAACAACTTCACAGTAAAAACAACAAATAATTCAATTACAAAATGGGCAAGTGAGCTGAATTTACATTTTTCAAGTGAAGATATACAAATGTACATAGAAAATGCTCAACATCACTAACCAGGAAAATGCAAACCAAAACCACAGTGAGATATCATCTCACCTCAGCTTGACTGGCTATTATCAAAAAGACTGAGAATAACAAATACTGGTGAGGATGCAGAGAAAGGACACTTCTGCACTGTTGTTGGGACTATAAATTAGTGCCGCCGTTATGGAAAACAGTATGGAAGTTTCTCAAACAACTACAGATAGAACTACTATACATCCAGCAATCCCACTTCTGGGCATATACCAAAAGGAATGGAAGTCATCATGTTGAAGGGACACCTATTCTCCCATGTTTATCACAGCTCTATTTACAATAGCCAAGATACGGAACCAATGTAAATGTCCATCAATGGATGACTGGATAAGGAAAACGTACTATATGTATACCATGGAACATTGTTCAGCCATACAAAGGAATGAAATTCTGCTATTAGAAGCAACATGGATGAACTTGGAGAAAATTATGTTAAGTGAAATAAAGCAGGCACAGAAAGAGAAATAAACGGAATTAAAAGATAATACTAATCTTTCCATGAACTTTTCAAAGATCCCTCATATTTTGCTAGTGTCAGTTTCCTGGTTCAACAATTATCATTGAGGGAATCTGGGTAAAGCACACATAAGAACTCTGCATTAGTTTTACAGTTTTGTATGAGTCATTTTTAAAATAAAAAGTTATAAGAAATGACTCACTCTAAAATCCAGTTGAAGTACTAAAATAGCCATGATGGAGCATTTATGGTGTATTGATTCCATTGATAATTGCCTTTTGTTCTGTGAAATATTTGTAGTAACAAAATGTTACCATTAATTGTGCTTGCACCCCACAACCTCATTCCATTCCAGATCAAACAGTAAAGAAGGTTGTATGGTACTTGTGCCTCCCTTCAAGCCTAGGAAATGGACCTTCACTGGGAACGCACAAAACACTTGATATACGTTCTTTTTGTCTTGACAATTCAGTAGACTTGTGTCTAACTGATGAATTTAACCAGAGTAGGGAAAGATCTCTACAATGAGAACTACAAAACACTGCTTAAAGAAATTAGAGAGGACACCAAAAGATGGAAGGATATTCCCTGTTCATTGACTGGAAGAATTAACACTGTGAAATGTCCATACTACCCAAAGCAATCTACAGATTCAATGCAAATCCCATCAAAATACCAATGACATTCTTCACAGAAATAGAAAAAAACAATCCTAACATTCACATGGAACAACAAAAGACCCCAAATAGCCAAAGCAATCCTAAGCAAAAAGAAATAAAACTAGAGGCATTACAGTACCTGACTTCAAACTATACTAGAAAGCTATAGTAACCAAAATGGCATGGTACTGGCATAAAAACCAACACTCAGACTAATGAAATAGAATAGAGAATCCAGATACTTACAGCCAACAAATATTCCACAAAAGCACAAAGAACATACACTGGGGAAAGTAAATGGTTCTGGGAAAACTGGATATCCATGTGTAGAGAATGAAATTAGGCCCATACCTCAAGCCACATACCAAAATCAACTCAAAATGGATTAAAGACTTAAAATCTGAAACCATAAAACTCCTAGCAGAAAACATAGGAGAAACTCTTCAGTATGTAATACTAGGCAAAAACTTCAAGAATGAGACCCCAAAAGCACACCTGACTCACTTACATTTTCAGCCCCTATGGTTTCTTTTGGATTACAGTTCCTAATAAAGTAGTAATCTATGAGCATTTGCCTCAAGTTTCACTTGAAGAACCCAAGTTAAAACAGCTGATATCAGAAATGAACTGGTAATAAAACATGGCATATATTCGGTTCACAAGTGCTAAGGCCTTCACCTTTGATTAATCAAAATGAGGTACAAGTGAACAGAGAGGTGTTGAAAATAGGGCTATGGCACTCGAATGGTGTGAAGGCAATAATAATGATAAGACTGAAGAGTGGGCTGGCTTCTGTTAATGACATTGGAAGGCCAGCAAAAACAAAATTATAGGCTCAGGTCAGCCAACTGGAAATTGAAGGTATGCTGTAAACTGTAAAAGCAAAGAGCTTCCACGGTGGCTTTTAAGTGGACTCTCATCTCTTACAGGCTTAGGGCAGCTTTTATCAGATTTAAACCACATATCTAATTGTAAAGGGAGCAAAACTGACAGCTAAAATTCATGGCCAGCCTTGACAATGCGCCTATAGTATAGTAAGATTCTGATAAATAAATACTAGGGACTTGAGAACTGGTGAGGTGATAGAGAAAATTGAGTCTGAGAATATTGAACCTCCATAGTCCCCTGAATGTTCTGGGCCAGCACAAACAGCTCCTCCTTACCAGTATGAGATGTGGGAAATGTCCTTATGCCTAAACATATGCAATGACCTCACCAAAAGTTAGTTTGTACAAAACGATGCTTGTTCGCCCCAAGATCTGCCTGTGACACTCTGATTGGTTTCAGCCCATTAGTCAGCGTCACTTCACAGAGAGTCTGCGAGGGTCAGTGTTGTTCATCCATCAAGAAGAAATAGTTTGTTGGTCAATGAGAACATAGAACCTGATGATATGTCCTGCAGAAACTGGAGGAAAACTTCAATGAGTAGATTGGAAGAGTACAGAAACAAGACAGGTGAGATATAAGCCTGTATTGTAGAGAAGTTGTTGATATGGACACACTGTGTATTAGTCTGCTTCTGTTGCTTATAACAAAATACCTGGAACTGGGTGATTTATAGAGAAAAATTAAATTTATTACCTACAGTTTCTGAGTCTGGGAAGTCCAAAGTCCATCTGGTGGTGGCAACAGTGACCCAGGGGTCTCACATTGCAAGATGGTGGAAGCAGAGAGAGCAGAGAGTAACCTCCTCATTCACTCTCTCTTTAAAGCCCTCAGAACCATGCCCCTGACCACCATTTTTAATCCATTCACTACTGCATGATCCTACAATCCAATCATCTCTTCAAGGCTCCACTTTTCAATTACCATAATAAGATTTCCCACTCTCTTAATGGTCACAGGACAAGTTTCTAATACATAAAACTTGGAGGACACAATTCAAGCTTCAGTGAGTTTGGGGGAAACATTCAGTCCACAACACACTGTTAGTAAAAATTCCACATATGGGAATGAAAATTAAATTTAGTACTAATAGTCCTCTGGAATGTCTTCTTGAAAGCTGGTCATGATGATGCCTAAAATAAATGAGCTGAAAGTGACAGAACCACTCTGCTGGAGTATTGGGGAAGGAATGAGGAGGTTCAAAACATGTTTCCCATATAATACCCAAGAATGTTGACTATGTTTCCTGGAAGGGCCCAGAGGACACTTCATTCACTTAGGCAACAAGGGATGTCCTTGAGAGGGGACCACTGGCATCTTTGAGAGACTCCATGGTGACTGTCCTCAATAGGCAGGGGTCAGTAAAAGGCATGTTGCTATGAATCTTGGGTCCATAGTATTGATGATATTGGAGAGTTCAGAAGGCAGCATTTAACTGTTAGAAGCAAGGTGGAGATAATAGCTATAGAAGTTAAAAAAAAAAAGCCAGAGTGACAAATAGGGTATTTGATCATACCTGATGTATCAGGCTAATATGTAATGGTGCCCCTAGGGGCATGGTTGGTACCCGGTTAACTACAGTGTTTCTTGAATTATGTAAATTCAAGAATAATAAACAAATTAATAAATAAAAATAAACAAACAAATAAATAAAAAATAAAATAAAAAGAGCTGGTGAGCAAAGGCTAAAGTCTACCACTGCATGAAAAGTCATCTGTCATTCAATGTCCAGATATAAACCAGTCACAGAGCCTCTCGACTGAAAAACTGTTGAATCCTCTTGAGAAAAGACACGTAAATGCCATTTCAAGTATGTGTGATAGATATTCCTCTGATTCTACCCCCACAAAAAAGAAAAATGGCCAGCTGTGAACTCATAAATTTTGGGTTTTGGTTGACACTGGTGCAGGGACACTGCAAATATTACATAGGTCAGATAATGAAATGGAGCCACTCCGCTCCACAGAGTGTACTATTGTGAGGCTTGATTGAAGACAAACGGTGTGATACAGGAAGAGAAAATGAGTGTTTTCGAGTATCAAGGCGCAAACAACTCTGAGGCCCCAGGGTTCTTTCTTGTATAGTTCTTTATCTCCAGACAGTAAATGATCAAGACTTGTGTGATGAATTTCAGTTTCAGAAGAACTCTCCAAAAGTTTCCAGAAAGGTCTTTTTATGTCCCTCTTGTCACATAATCAAGAGAGGCTGTTCAACAGGTTATACCAGGTGTAAGCCACCAGTAAACAGACCAGCCTTGAGACATGCCATGGGAGTTTGTAACTTTAAACGGCTCATTATAAATCATTATTTAGCCTAGCTGATGTTCTCTTGGCTAAGGATCAGTACCAGAACTCCAAGCTTCCTCAGAGATAAGTCAAGAGCAGTCCTAATCCATCTGTAAAATAACTTTTTAAACTTGAATAGAGTTTCAGTTCAATCTTAAGTCACACAGGGCCCAACTTGGAGGGATATACTTAGGATCTGGTAGAAGTCTCATGTTTGTTACCTCACCAGTGGAATAAAAGGGCATGATGGTAGGAAATAGCTTATCCTGAGCAAACAGTAAAACAAAAGAATTATCAAGTTTCATGTTAAATTCACATCAAAGTCTTGATGAATGAAGTAACAGGGTTCCCATAATTTTCATTAAACTTATCTCTCTGGCCTCTATGAAAACCAGATGAATATAGCATGTGATTAAAGAGTATAATAAGCTTAACTTGGAAGTAGCTTTATCCATACCTGCAGTGCTGGATGTGGTCTCTGTACTAGAATAGACTCACCCAATATTTGGCCATTGAGCCAATAAATACATTTTTCTCAATCCTTATCATTAGGATGAATGAAATCCAATTAATATTTACATGACAAGGGTGAGAGTACACATGCACTGTCTTCCTTCAAAACTAGTTAAAAAATTGTCCTCTTTATCATGATACAGTCCAAGTCCTTGATTCTGACATTCCAAATAATAGAAAACTTGCCCATTATATTCATTACATCATGTTAACTTCTTCTTGTAGGAAGAAAGGGGTGAGTACCTTAAATTTTCTTATAAAACAAATTCATTCAAAGAGATGGAAGACAAATTACATGAAAATTCTGAGGCCAATTACATAAGTAAAGATTTTAGGAACCCATTTGTCTGGGGCATGTCAGGACCACTAAGGTAGGAAACTTTTATATTTTTCTAACCTCATACCTCTTACCAATAAAGCACAGCACATGATGACCCTCTTTAGATTGCAAAGTCAGTACAGTGCATTTTGAAATACTGTTGTGAACATTTTGATAGATTTAGAAGATGACAGTTTCAGGAGGGGCCCAGAGCAAAAGTAGGTTCTGCAGCACATTGAAAGCAAGTTGCAAGCTGCGTTGCCCCTTGGGCCATGTAACCCTGCAGATCTGATGGTGTTAGAAGTATCTATAATAAATGAGGATGCTTTGCCCCCAGCAAGCTTCAGAAGAATAACAGTAGAGTATCTTAAGCTTCTGGAACTAGACTCTAATTTCTGCATTAGAAAATTAACCACCATTTCTAAAATAGCTTCTCACACTTAACACACTTAATACAGAGCACTTGAAAATGGGACATCAAGTTAGTATGTAATTATATCAGACCTTCATGAAGTGGAAAATAGTAGAGTCACCAGTGGCAAGGTTAAGTAGAAATTAAAACAAGTCGATGTTCAGTGAAAGTGGCTTCTTTGAGATGACGCCACAGCAGGTCTAAAGAACTGAGTAAATTATACAAGGGGCCAAAAGAACTGTGTTACCCACCTCACAACTGTAGTCTCTTGGAGGTTTCTCTATAACTCACTGTTAGAGAAAGAATGTGTATAGGCCTGGCTCACAGATGAGTTAGGGATTTGTATTGGTGATAGCCAGAAATTTAAAAAAAAAAAAAGGTACGTCCAGCTTTACTTGGGAATACCTCCCAGTGGGCAGATCTGTGAGCATTATACTTAGTCGTGCAATTCATGCTGCACATCATTCATTAAACTGACTATATTGAGTGATTTTGGATACTTTTATCCTGTTAATGTCTGGTTATTTTAATTACTGAAGCATATGTTTAATTGTTCAGTAAGAATTCAGAAAGAGAGACTTAACATATTTAATTCATTTCAGCTTGTTACTTTCGTAATATAATATCTGTTTTTATAGTAATAATGTTTTTGATACTAATCATAATTCAGACCTGTTCACTGGGGATTAAAGATAAATTCAGGGTCAAGATCCAAGGCAAACATAGATTCAGTGTAAAAACTCCAGGCAGAGATAAAGAGTGTTCATTTGCCTATTAATCTTCCTCAGCAACCTGAAGAATGGTAATATTTAGGAAGGTCATAGATCTAGTAGAAGAAGGTGGAAAGCTTACATGTAAGATAAGTAACTAATAAAAAGAACCTTGGCAATAATCAGCTGAACCTAAGTATACAATTAGGTATACACTCATCTTTTTTCAGCTTGATCTTTGCTCCTCTTTTAATATGCTTACAATTTTAAAAGGGATCATAGAAAAAATGGTAAAAAAAAGAAACACAAGAATCAGTTGTCATTTTTAATATTTACATTCTACTTGATAAAATAATTAAGGTTAAAAGATATATACAAAAGGCTAATAAGAATATATGGGATTATTAAAATTATCTTTTCATCCACTTATTCTGTGTTCATATTAACTGTATAAATGTAAATAAATCTAACAACCTGGCACTTATGAACCATGTCATATCTGTTCTCCTTGTGTAGTAAACAGACATCTTTCAAATAGTACATTCAATCTCACTAAACATGAAAGAATTTTCCTCTGATTTAAAATAACAAAATACTACAAGATTTGTCTTAAAAACAAGAAGTAGAAAAAGGTGGTCAGAAACACAGACATATTTTCTAATGTGTGACATATTTATATGAAGAGTGAATTAATTTATCCTAAAAAGTCAAATAAAATATATTTCTCCAAAGGGATAATAGGTACAGATGTATATTAAATTATAAAGTCCTAATTTAGATATATGTAGAAACATAACTTTTAATTCAACATTGTTTTACATTTTATAATGTTAAGAATATTTTCTTTAGTTTTTGTATAACAAGTCTTATTCAAATACAAATAATCCTTGGAAAACTCATCATTTACATAATTGTATTCAAATTCAAATGTTCAGTTTATAATTCTGCTCAAACTCTGCTTTAAATTGAATTTTTAAAAATATTCCTGAAATATTTTTTGATATGTAAACTAATGCTTTCCCAATAAAATCTAAAGAAATAATGTTAATGTTTATAATCTGCATGAGCTGCTCATTTCAGTTGCAATGAATATACCAGAAGTGATTGTATGTAAGCTACTTTGGAAAAAGACTTCTTACGATAATAACAGCCAGTTTTATATTAATTAGGTACCTTTCCTGAGACTTCCAAAAGGCTTTGCAAATATTGTCTCATTAACCCCCCCAACACTCATGTGGCAGGTATGTGATAAGAATTATTATTACATTTTATTATGTAAATGAGTTACAGACAGCCTCTGTATTGGTCTGCTAGGTTGTTTATTTCTTCACTGCAGGCTAAGACCTGTGAGTTCAAAAGCCTCCAGCATCAAACTCAAATTCTTTGTACTTTAAAATAGCCCCCAAAAGCATAATTTTAACCATTTAGAGTCTGTCGGTTCTGCATACTCTGTGACACCTCACTGTGAATCTGCTGGCCACTGATACGATAGGGCATGTGGTTCTAAGGCCCAGGCTTCTATGGCCCTTTGAAGCTTCTGACCCAGAGACTCCCGGCCATGCTACTGAGTGACATCACCTAGACAGGTTAGCCCCCTTTCTGATCTCCCTCTTACTCACAGTCCCCTTACTCTCCTCCCCTTCCTGATGGTGGCTTCCTCGCTATAATCTTCTAAATGGTCTTATGCTGCAAGGGACTTGCCCTCTCATACAGGTTTTTCTAAGCATTGTCCAATAAAGCTTATTGTGTGTTACTGCCTCCTTTGGTCATATCTTTTTCCTTGGTCAGCCCCCAAATCACTTCAAATGTCCCAAACATTTGTAGATGGATAATTGCACATTGATATCAGGTGTTATATAGTGGGCTGATAGCAGACAATGGGGAACTCAGCCCTGAAACTCCCACCTCTGTGCCTTATCCAGGCACTTCTCTTCTTTCAGGTTGTTTTCCATAATCTAAGGGGCAAATGTATGTGACCTCTAGTGTATGCTCATCTTGTTATCTTTCACATTTCTGCAGAGATTTAGTGGGTGGATATAGGATACAACAAAGCATAAAGAACTATGCTTGATACTGAAATTTAAGTAATGTTTGTAACAGGGCGTTCTTTGGAAAAAATAAAGATATAAGCTTGAATATCATATCAGCATAACCAAAATGGATTTAGTTATATGTGTAAATTTTCTTGATATTCTCATGTTGTTAACACTGTATCTATTAAGAACACTTAGTAATATGATGACTCAACATAGAGATTACGTATATTTTATGTTCTATCATATCAGCATAACCAAAATGGATGTAGTTATATGTGTAAATTTTCTTGATATTCTCATGTTGTTAACACTATATCTATTAAGAACACTTAGTAATATGATGACTCAACATAGAGATTACGTATATTTTATGTTTTCTATTTATATTCTATTTTTATGCAAGGGGATTGGTCTGGAGAATAAAAACCTAATTAGGAAAAGTGTTTTCTTGTTTGAGTAATGAAAGACAAATGTGCTGTAAGAAGGACACAGAATAACACAGGACATGTTATAAACTTTCTCCAGTTTGTGGCTCATATTGTAGCAATAAAAGTGAGACATAATCCTAATAATAGAAAATAGACTCTTGGCTCACTGAGTCTGCAACTTTCACACCAGAAATACATGAATAAACATTCTTTGGGGGCTGTGGCTAAAGTGTCAAATTTTTGGTTCACCAGCTTTCTGAATTATTTTGGCTAATTTACTTTACCTCTCCTACATCAACTGGTATATAATGTTCCTTATAATCAAGTTATGAGAGTATACATTTAGGTGTCCATGAAATGCATTGGAAATATATGTGTCTCTAAGTAGAGGTCTGTTGAAAAGAATGCATCACTTCGTTTCAGCTAAATTTTTTATTCAAATACTACTTTAGCAATCAATGTTGTCACTTATGTTCTAACATGTACATGTGAAATAGTAATAATTATTTTAATTGACTTTTCAATCTACATAAATTTCTTAGACTTAGTGACAGATGTCATTGCAATTACTCTAGAAAAGATAAATTTTGTTCATCAGAGAAAAAGTCACTTCCATTAAAATGTGAGAAAATAATAGAGCTAGTAAGAAAAAATATCTATCGTCCAGATGTTGAGAGATAAGAATCCTATCTCTCAAGCAGTAGACCAAATGGCAATTTTGGATAGATAAGAACTTTGGGAATTCACTGTTCATATCATATATATGTAGATAAATTTAATAAGGTGGAGGATAATTTTCACAATTAGATTATGTTATCATTATGAAGCATTTCTGTTTTATAGGTGTCATAAATACATTGAGTATTATGTGAGTGATGAACTAAAGGAGTTGATATCTGAATTTTGTGAATAAGAAGAGAAATTATCTTCCTTACTAAAATCTGAATTACCTATCTGGATATGTTTGCAGATACTTGCTTATGTCTTTTATTTTTAACTATTAGTTCTTTTGATTTTGTTTTTGTTTGTTTGTTTTTTGCCATTCCTTCAGATCAGGAGAATCCCAGGAAATAAACAGGCCTCGAATACATTTACAACTGAATAAAATGTAAAATGTAAAACCAAGGAAGAGTAAAAAATAATATTTAAGTAATTATTCAGGAAAAATTTCTAAATGTGGAGGATGGATTCAAAAAGACAGAAATAGTGGCAGAATGGTCTTCTAACCTCGCTGAATCACCACATAAAAACACACAGACCAAATGTTAAGTAGGCAGTCTTCATGAGCAGATGTGGGGAGATGGAAAACTGACTTTGCCCATAACTCCATCCAGACCCATTCCTTTGTGGGCTAAACATAACAGAAGAAAGACCCGGCAATCTAACCACAGGGCTCACCGGGGACTTTTCAGAGGGAAAGACATGCACAGAAAGGAAAATTCTAAGACCTTAAGTAATTTTTGAATATGCTAATGTTCACCAGATGCTTATATATATATGCAATTCATGAATACATATCATTATAACAGACTGAATTATGGGTAAGGACATGTGCATTACGAAAGAGGTTATATAAGCCCAAATGTCAATCAAAGGTGTCAATCAAGCTTACAAATGCATATGCAAAATTAATATAGTAAAACAGCTATGAACTTGCATGTAAGTGCCATTCACTGCTCTATGGAATGACTCATTTCTCTCTTGAAGTGTTTCTTCCTTTCTGTATTTCCTCTACTAGTTTAAGCTTTACTACTGCTGCTGATTTGGGTTTCTTATCCTTCATTAACCTAAAAAAAGAAACCAAGCCCAACAGGACTTTTGTTCCCGGTGACACAAGAAGATTTCAAAATCAAATACCATGACATTGCTAACAAAACTATGTCAAAAGTTACTACAAGACCATAACATGCAAGTGAGTCTGAAATAAACCACCAGTAACCATAAGACCCATATGATATTGGTATCTGAGAAAAAAAAAGTTTTGGTATCTGAAAGATGTGTACACAGTAGCCAGATGTATTCACTAGAAAAAACATTGGGACAATTTGAGAAGAGCAATTAAACTGGGAGGGGCTTTGCCTTCTATAATATTAATAAACTTGAAAAGAAGGACTGAAGAGGATAGTGGTTTCCAGCCCCTAAAAATTTTTTAAATGGACATCCTGATCTTTCTTGTAGGACAGAGCTTCACACTAGGAAGAAACTATGAGAGTTGAATCATAATTGAGCAAAAGAGAGACAACAGAGTTAAAGAAAAAGAAGATTTAGTCCAAAGTAGGGGGCAAACAGAGCCAGGGGATCTAAGAAAGCAAATTACATATTTTTGAACACTTTACACAACCAACAGAAAAAAGAAATCTGTGAAATTTTAGTAAAACTTTCCTGAAGCCCATTTCATTTTGAAAGTTCAGAAAAAGTAATTTGACATATAAGTTGCAAAAAAGAAAAAAGTCAATGTCCAAAAACATGAAAATCTATTCATAAAAAGAGAATAAGGAATAAAATGCTGGAAAGAGATGAGAAATGCTGAGAAAAAAAATTAAAATCTTAGCCTATTATTTTTAAGAAAGCTAAGAATCATTAAGAAACTTATAGAAGCCATGAATGGCTCAAAATTGGAAAAATCTCATAAATGTGCTAAGAACTCTGAATATAACTAGAAATTTAAAAAAATCATAAATGGAATATACTAGAAGAAAATACAAGACTGAACAAACACAACAGATAAAGCCTTAGGAGAAATGTGAAATAAAAAGTAGGAACATTTTTTAAATTCAAAAAGAAGTGAAGAAAGGGAAAAGGAACTTAACAGAAAGGGTAACTATTAACAATAGGTGAAAAAGATCTAATATATGGATGTATCACTAGAGAAGAAAACCAAAACAAAGGAACAGAATAAAAACCAAAAACATAATTCATTAATATGCACTTTTCTGAAACAAAAACAAAGCACCAAAAGACTGCAAACAGAAGACATTAAAATGGTATCTATTGCTGGGTTGAAAAGATCCCCAGGATTCACTACTATACCCAAATCTATTGCTAACTTCTATAAGTGTATTTTTGTATCTTTTTCTTCTACTGACAATTGGTGGAAGAAGTTACACCTACTTTAATGAAGATTGTTATGTAGCCAGTTTGTTTATGTTTTCACTATGATTGATTAAGCATCTGTGTTTCTTCTGTAACTTTCTTGTCTTTACAATAAAAACTGAAGCAAAACCTAACTCATGGCTGTGCCTGGGCTCTCCTCTCTTGAAGGTGTTTTCCCTGGGTGCAGTCCCTTCAGGCTTCTTGTTGCTCTGAATACATGGGCTCTGAGTAATCTTTTGCATCTCTGTCACTCTGTGAGAGGTGACTGTTAACAGAATAATGCAAAGGTTTAAAAAAAATGTGCTCAGCTGATCTTCTTACTACCTGTTTGGGACTTTAAAGCCCACCCACCTTTCTGTGTGATGCCAGGGATATCTTTCTGAAATGCAGATCATATCACCTCACCCCTTCCATCTTAACATGATTCAAATCATTCTCATACTTTATAATATAAATCTTTAGTATGTCACAGAAGGTTATGTCTAGCACATCCTTCTGGCCACCAAGATATACCTTCTGGCCCACCCTCAACTAATGACTTGTAGTCTTAGAAAGCTTCAAGCTATTGTAGACCACTGTGTCTCATATGGGTCTCTCTGCCTGGAAAACCAGGAGCCCCTCACTAATCCCCTCATCCCCAGACACTATGGCTATCACCACCATTTTTTTCCTCATAAGAATAACTCTTATAGTCCCTCAAAACTTAGTTTAATTTTTATGTGTCTGGTATGACTCAGGGACCTCATTCTGTGCCTCTTTGCACTCTAGGCATAGCTCCATCAATACATTTCTTTGTAATCATTGTTTATATTTGATATGCAGTATTCCCTGAAAGATATTAAGTACACAAAAGTTGAAGACTATGCCTTCTTAGTTGTGAACCACTAATGCTCATCACTCAGTAGGGAATCAATAAAAGATTGTTGAATTAGCAGAAGAATAAAAATGAAAAATGTGCTCGCAGTATTCCCTGAAAGATATTAAGTACACAAAAGTTGAAGACTATGCCTTCTTAGTTGTGAACCACTAATGCTCATCATTCAGTAGGGAATCAATAAAAGATTGTTGAATTAGCAGAAGAATAAAAATGAAAAATGTGCTCAGTAGTATTGCTATTTTGATATTGATCTGTGTGCATAACACACACACACAACAAAAATAGTAACTGTATAATGTTCAAATTCTGCCATCCTGTGTCCTGTCAAACCACAATTTTCAGGGGAAGAAAAAAGAGAAGTAATAGAAAAGAGATTAATTAAAATCTCTGTTGTCTTGAATTTTTATAGGAAGCACCAATAAAAACTCATGAGGTATTTGATCTTTATACATATTTTCTAACTCCACTGAAAATGACTAGAAAAATGAGCAATGAGGAGTGCCTAGATTGTGTCTTGAAATTCTATTCATAATATATAAAATAAATAAGAGTCAGGGATTCTGGTTGAAATGGATGATTCCAAGTCTGGGGCAGAAAATATACATGGTGAGACTAGAACATGTTGTGATGCCAATTAGCAAATACAGTATCAAGGTGAATAAAGACATATTATATTAGTCCATTTTGGTGTTGCTATATCAGAATACCTGAGAGGGGTAATTTATAAAAAGCAGAGGTTTATTTGGCTTATGATTCTCTCTGCTTCTACTCATGGTGGAAAGCTATAGGCAGTCAGCACACACAAGCTAATCATATTGCAAGAGGAAGAGAGAGGAGAGAGAGAGAGAGAGAGAGAGGAGAGGAATGTAAGAAGAACAGATTCAGTATACTCAGGCCCACTCGCCTCATATCCGGCTGGGTGTGATTCAGCACGTCCCTCGTAAACAAGTTGCATAAGAGCAGTGTTAGTGCGCATGTGCTCCCATGTACCCCTTGGCTTGTTGCTACTGTTGGTACTTTCGGTATGGAAGAAAGAGGCTTCAAACCGCTGGTGGGGGAGCTCGAGTCTGAAATAAAGCATGTCAACTTTGCGCAGCTACCCAGTTTTTCTTTTGCTTACCTGACTCATGACCTGCACAGGACAGGGCAGAGGGCACTGTGATCCAGCCTGACAGGGAGGTGCCAGGGTCTTTTAAACAACCAGCTCTCATCTCTCGTAGGAACTAATAGAGCAAGAACTCACTCGTTCCTCCCCCAACTTCAGGGAGAGCATTAATCCATTCATAAGGGATCTGCCCCTGTGACTCAAACAGCTTCCAACACTGCCACATTGGGGATCAGATTTCCACATGAATTCTGGGAGAACAATACATTTAAACTCCATCACATGTCAAAAGGAGTCAGGAGCCAACTTGAAGAGATTCCCTACTAGCTAAGGTGGTACAATTTGTGCTTCAATAGTAATAATAATTGCAATGGATTAGGGCCTACTACATATGTATAAATCTATGATTTTATTAAAATATGAGAAAAAATGGCTAATTCTGGTAGATGATAGAAAAAACCATTGTTTATCTGAAAAACTGATGAATAATATAAAAGAATTAACATTTATCCTGGCCTTCTTTCATAAATATTTCACTAGGTAGACAAATTACAGATGAATAAAATTATCCCATTTCAAAAATTTTTCAAATAATGAATGAAACAGAAGTGATAGCAGTAGAATGCAGTTGTTCCTCATTATCCACAGGGGATTGATTTCAGGACACTCACAGATACCAAAATCCACAAATGCTTAAGTCCCTGATATAAAATGGAGTAGTATTTACATAAAACCTACCCACATGTCTAGATTACTTATGATGCCTAATATGATAGAAGTACTATGTAAATAGTAGTTATATTATATTGTTTTTATTGCACTGTATGTATTAATAATATGTAATATTCTTTATTGTTGTAGTGTCTTTTTTTTTTTTTTTTTAGCTTTTTTCATCTGTGGTTGGTTGAATCTGCAAACGCAGAACTTGTGGTTAAGGAGAGCTAACTGCATTTCTCTCCTCTCTTACATCTTCTATGTTTTGGTTTTGTCCTGCAACTAACTCACCCAGAACAATGTAGCTACATGCTTCCTTTTTTACAACCAGAAAAGAAAGTGTCTGCTGGTTTGTCTGACTAAATCATCTGAACTAATCCAAAGTATATTGGAACACACAGACTGTCACAGAATAAGCACGTACATGGTTCATGCGTGTAATGGATAGCACAGAGGCAACCATCATGTCGAAAGTGGAGACAGCACAACACACGACAAGAAAGAAAAATCTGCTCAGAGTGCTTCAAACATTATTACATGAATCACTGTGATAAGAAGAGAAGTTTACTTGAATTTATCTGATTAAACTACCCAGGGGGAGGGGAACTTACTAAGATAACAATTCTAAACTTTCGTAATAAACAGTAGCATGCTTTATTTTGACAAACACTTATTTCAGAGGAAAAGAAAGAAAAGAAAAGCTACATTTTTCTTGGCTTTGTATTTTAAAAATAATGGAGATAGCAGTGTTTTGGCTCTGACGTATAAAGAGCTTGCAAATCATCATTGTCATTAGTACAGTTAAGAAAAAAAAACTGAACAAACTGAAAACCAATGACTAGTCTTGCACGTAAAGAATTTAGATCACAGGACAAAAAGGCATCACAAAATCTGGAAAGACAGTTAACTACAGAGAAGCACAGCAGAGAGTGATTTACTTGGAGCAGAAGTCACTGGAACCATAAATCTTTAGGGATGTTGGGTAATTTTGATGAATTGCTAGAGGTTGAGCGTGGACTAACTTTACAAGAAAAACTCCTAGGGGCCCAGTCTTATGAGGGACTCCATAATTTTATGGGTTTTATTCAAGGCACTGTAGAGGTTTTCATAGTGAATACCTAAGAAAAATCCCCTTGTGTTTCTGTCAGGGAGAGAGCAGAGTAACCATTTGAAATATGATGCTCTCCATAACAAAGGTCTACGCTCCAAGGGAAAAGA
>NW_007736074.1:0-6956 GCF_000696425.1 Galeopterus variegatus
CCATGGGGTCAAAAGGTACCTAAGCATATGGTTGCAAGTGGAAAAATAGGGGACAGAAATCAGGTATTGGCAGTTTTTCCATTTTCATTTGTGTGTGAATTTTTAATATAAATGCGGGGACGTAAAGTATTAATGCAAGTCAAAATGTTTCAGTGAACAAGTTTCAGCAGTTCAACTTTATAACAATTATAAATAAACCTGTTAAATTTTTTCTGGACAATGCCAGCATTTGGATTTTTTTTAAATAAGTAAATTTCTTATTGATAGAAAACAAGCAAACAAACAAACAAAAAAAACCAAGTTGTAGAATGATAAAATTATGAAGATGCTGCTCAAATAATTGACCTTGGAAAAACTCAGCTGTCACCTTTATCTATTCTTTTTCACTAAGTAACAAGATCCCTGCAGTCTAGATCCCTTGATTCCCATGGCCTCTGGACGAGGTTAAGTCCCTATAACAGACACTTTTAGAAGTTTGTACTTTCCTCTATGAAACCTCACCCAGCTTCTCATTACTGATTTAGTGACTTTCTTCCTTTTTAGATTCAATGCACATCTGTAGTACTATGTCTGTCTCATGATCACTAGTTCTGACTTAGTAACTCAGCTGTAGTAGGCTTTAATATTTGTTAAATAAATGAATTGAGAATGACTCATATCTTACAGGGGCTCAATCATTGAAAAGGTAAACTGTGTAAAGATTAGGATTTAGGAGAAAGATAATCAGTATTGATCTTTAAAACTATTATTCTTAGTCTATCAATTATTATAGCTGCTTCATTATACATAATGCAAAAATGTTATTATTGAAATTTTGGGGTTTCTGCCACCCCTTTTTCTTGCTAAGTAGATATCAGATTTTCATGTTGGTAGATTTCAATATGAAAATATGGGCCTAAATCTGTGTTTTACATCTGTGAATTCAGAAAGCTGGTTTTCAAAATAAAATGAGATGAACCTTGTTTTCTCTGGTATGTCAGCTACTGAGGAGTGAGATGGGGGGTGAGGATTAGGGTAAGATGGTAAAGGTAAGAATCCAGAAAAGCAGAGGTATAATATGGAAGAGCAAGCCAATGAACACTTCTTAAAGGACTGTGGTGCAGGGATCATTTACAAACAGAAATATCTGCCCCTGAATTTAAACTTTCTTTCATTCCTACAATGCAAAGCCATCATACAGACACAACACTTTCTATAAATTCAATTTCACTGACAGAAGAGATAGCTTAAAGAAAGGCACTGTATCTATACAATGCAGAACAATGGCAGCAAAATAATATTATTGGAAGATTCATAAACAGGACTAATAACGGCAAAGCTAGACCTTACAGCCCAGAAATGGCTAAAGCACCTATATTCAGGCCTAGAAATCAGAGATATCATGAGAAAGTAAAAGATGTTCTAAACTGTAAAATTGGAATTCTGGTCATTCCTATGTAAATGTTAAAGTATAGGATAACCCAGCTTAATATTGGGATTTGTTAATCTAGTATTTTATGTTCATCTTCTTTATGTTTATGAATTGGAGGTACAAGTAAGGTTTTCGTTAGCTTTCAAGTTCATTTTGTTAGATGAAAAAAGGACAGAAGAAGTTTAGATTCCATTTGCCGTATTGAATATTCTGGTCAATAAGCTTGACAAACACCTAACATGAGCTCTGTTTTATAGCATACGTACAATGGATGAATTTAGTAAATAATTAACAGTTATCTATAAATGTTAAGCCAGAGAACATACATAACAAGAGACATATCAGAGAACATAACCAGAGAATGTTATAACATTATATGCAATCAAAATTACTAGCCTACTTTCAAGGGAGTTTTTTGGAATTTGTTAGTGGGTTATTTTTTGTTTTGTCTTGTTTAAATTTGTGAAAATGGCTTCAGAGATTTAGGAAAGGTTAAGAAACCAATCTGGAAAGACAGATGCAGATCAGTTCCTTATTTACCATGAGGAACAATATTTTGAGAACACCCAATGCAAGTAAAAAGGTATTTTTACAATGAAATATTTTTACAATACAAAAAGTGTTTTACAATACAAAAGGTATTTTTACAATACCAGAGAGATATTTGGGACAGACTTTATAGGGAGTGGAAGAAGGAAGGAGAGCAGTGAGGCTTTTAATAATTATATGTGGATATATCCATACTGAATCTTTAGCTATGCAAATCTGCAATAATACATAGATTATGAGCTTGAATTAAAGACTTATCAAAATGTCATGTTAATTTATATCTTGGATCCAATCACAAAAGTACAAATTTCAAATTGTTATACTCAAATATCTTGAAGGGACTTTTGCACAAATGCTGCTCCGTGAGATAATCATATAAACTTGCTTTGACCTCACCCCTATTGTCAGAAAATTACACAGTGAGGGAGAATTTGAGCCAAAGCATAAGTCTAAGGAAAACAGTAAGCACAGAGAAACTTAGAAGCCATGTTAAAAATCCACGTATATGGTGGTTTTGTTTAATATGGCTGAAATTAATTTATTTTTAACTTTAATCTCACTGCTTTATATTCACAATATTTGTCTTTTGGGGGTATTTCACAGTCTGCCATACTAAATATTTATGTCCTTTTTTCTTCATATGAATCACAATTATCACCATCCCTCTTCTCACTGATTTTACAAATGAAACTGCAAGAGTAATCCATAGCATTTTTAGAGAAGAAAAATGACTTGAACACAGGAGAAATATGCTCACCTGACAAGCCATCATTCTAAAGTCTACATTAGCTCAATCAGAAAATGGCTACACAGTAAAAAATATGAAGGCTTAGAGTCTATTACTCCCATGGCTGTAGTTTCAAAAACTTATAGAAAAAAGAAAAAAAAAAAAAAAAAAACTCATTTTTTTTCACACAGCTCAATAATATTCAGACTTTTTCAGTCACTCCCTTAGGATTAGCCTTATTCTCTCACCTTGAAAAAACAAAGAAGAGAGGAAAAGAGAAAAGATGAGAGTCCAGGAAGGGGAAGAGAAAGAGTTATCAGGAAAAGTGTCAAGGTTTGTAGTAAGTAATTTCCAGTGTCAACCAACAACCTATTGACATTCTTGGAATAAGGAATAATTGGTGAAATATGATATGATAACTCAGGAAAAAAGGGAAACAGTCTGATAACTAGAGACAGTAATGCATTCCATGCTATCAAGTGGATGCTATTTGTAGAGGGTTTTTTTTTTCCCCCAATGACATCTTCTTTTTGTGTTGCTTTGTGCACAAAAAGTAAAGGTGGAATGAGAAGAGGCTAACAGGTGCTAAACCTTGTAATGTGGCATCTGGGTTTATTCTCTTTTATCCTCTTACTATAACTTATGAGAGATTTATTCCCCTTCTGTGAACAAGAAGACAATTTCTCAGAGATGTTGCATTTTTGGTTTGTACGCTAGGAAATGACCATTAATCCCTCCAGTCCACTCTCCACCTTTATCCATCATGCTGTACATTCCAGAACACTGATCTCTATGGACTACTTCAAAGGGATCCCTTGCACTTTGACTTCTGTTTGGGTTCAGTTAACGGAAGACAATGAAAAAAAAAAAAAGAGTAATTGTTGCTCCAGTTCTGTCTCTGCCTGGCTGCACTCCTGTGTTCATCTTCTTTTCTCTACCTAAGACAACATGTCCTTCCTTGCAGCTGTCTCCTACAACTACACCTGTCTATCAGGATTACAGTATCTCCCTCTACAGCTGCATCAGGTCTAGCAATGATATAGGTTTCCCAATATTTTTAACCTTGGGGTCCTACACCATCTTTGTTATTTATCTTCATGTTATCTGCATCCTTTTAAAAAGATTTTCATTAAAGTCTCTTCAATTAACTCATCTGTGTGTGACATCTTTTTCTATTGGGATTCATCTTCTATGTGACAAAGCTAGGATTTAAACCCAGTTTTGCCCCTGAAACCTAGGCTTTTTGTACTACCCCACAATGATAAGAGGAAAAACTTAAAATGTTTAATTGCATTGTCATTAAGGGCGGTTAATTAGGCCATATTTCAAATGAACCATATTCTACTCCTTTTCCTGATCCATTTGAGAGCCTGTTGAATAAATTTTAGATCTATGGGAAGACTTTTTTTTAAAGGCTATTGGCCTGACAGTTATGTTTATTTTAAACCCTTTAATTGGTATCTATTTTAAAAATTTCAGGATATCTGTCTATGTAATGATATTTATGTCCACAGAAAAATAAATGGTGTCGTAATTACTTGAAGGCATTATTATTACTTGAAAGCAGTATTATTAGAGATCTTCTTGCAGGACTAAATTTACACAAATCATTAGGGGTTTGTTTGTTTGTTTGTTTTCACCCTTTCCACCCCCATCTATGCCAATTTATCTATTTCAGCCACCATTCCTAGGTGATTCATAGCTTTATGCAACTTTCTAAATAAATGGGACTCTACTGGAGCATCTACTTGTGCCTTCTAGAAAGAATCACACTGTCCATTGTCTTATACTACACAATGGCATTAATGATGTGTTTTAAGCCAATGTAAGTAGAGGTACATTTGAGTTCAAAAAAGGGTAGATTATGAGCAACTTGGAGAAAGTCAACATACACTCTCCATCTTTGATTCCCAAAGGCTTAGCACCACATTTGGACCACAATAAATGTTAATAAATAAGTGAATAGATTATTCATGGTGGAAAATAATGTTGACAAATTTATTTGATTATTCTTGCTTTTAAGGATGCCGGACACTTCTGATTTTGCTTCTGCTTCATTGGTCAGTCATTATTCATTTTATTCTCCTGTATATGATTCTCAGTTTTGACAAGCCTTTTAAACTTTTAAACTCTACAATCTCTCCTTTCAAGATACTTTAGGATTATTATTATTATTATTATTATTATTTTGTGTATGTGCCATGGACCTTCTTGGTAGTTTGGTAAACTTCTAGATACATCTCAGAACATTGTTTTAATACATAAAATAAGATATATAGGATTATAATGGATACCAGGCATCAAAATATATTTTTAAAAGGTTTGTAGCAAAGTAATATACATGTTTCTCTATATGTTAAATAGCAAGATCTAGTGGCATGTCTAGTACTACAATAAATTTTAAATATATTTTTCTTTTTCTTTTTTTTTTGCCTTTGGTGATAATTGAACAAAATGCTAGTCATCAATTACAGCTTAATAAAAAAAGATGCTAAATTTTTCCATCCATATCAATTCTTGAATTCCATCTATGTCCATGCATCTTTTGTTAAAAACTCTACCTTCGATGAATTACTCATTATCATGATGGGAAATAGAATCTATATAGTGAAGAGTAACAAATTTACATCATCAATCCAGATTGATCCATGCTGCAAAATCATCTTTCTCTTAATTTTCTCTCTATTCGAATTTTTTTTTCCTTTTTGTCTTTTTTCATGACCGGCAACGGGATCGCAACCCTCAGTGTCGCGCCCGCACCGCGCTCAACCAGTGAGCGGACCGGTCTCACACTGCCGCGCTCCCAAGCGCTGCGAGTGAACCACCGGGCCGGCCGTCTATTCAAGTTTTTAAAAAAGACACTGTTTACGCATTTATTCATTGTAGTGGATTGAATTATGTCCCCCCAAAGCTCCCTGAAGCTTGAATTGGGTCCCTCAAGTTTTACGTATTAGAAACTTAGCCCCCACTGTGACTGTTAAGACAGTGGGAAATCCTATTATGGTAAATTAAAGGTGGAGCCTTGAAGAGATGATTGGATTGTAGACCATGCGGTAGTGAATGGATTAAAAACAGTGGTCAGGAGCGTGGTTCTGAGGGCTTTAAAAGAAGAAGTGAATCAGTCTGTCTCTCTCTCTCTGCTCTCTCTGCTTCCACCACCTTACAATGTGAGACCCTTAAGTCACTGTCGCCTATATGTTTTCACAAGACTTGCAAGGTTATCAAGTCTAATCTACCACAATCTCTTAATTCCTCATGGCAAAAAAAAAAATAAATAAATAAATAAATTTACACATTAGCTAGAAATATGGAAAAAGGAGAGAGAGTTCTGTTATCCATCAAATAATAGCTACCCCAAAATTTTGCAACTGAAAAAATCAATAATTTTATTGGACTTACAATATTGTGGGTACAGAGTTAAGGAAGGGCCATGCTGGACAATTTACCTCTAACGAAAGTAGCATCAGCCAGGACGTCTGGGGCCAAGGGATCTACTTCTGAGTTGGATTTTGCACTCAAATTTCAGAATCTTTAGAGGTCATAGTTGGAATATTGGACTCAGTTGGGCTTCGCATCTTCATCATCCTCATGAGGCATCAGAGTCATTCCAGGTGGTTTCATTTGTAAGTTGGACTTCTCAAGTAGCAGCTCAGGTTTTTAAGAAAAAAAGCAGAAGCTGCCCATCTTCTGAATGGCTGGGCCTGGAACTAGCATAGTTCCAGCGCTCACTGGCTGAGCGCAGTGTGGCCGGTCTCAAAAAGGACAAAAAAAAAAAAGAATGAGAAATTCAGTCGCACCACAGCTAGAACGCAACTTAGTCCCTGTTTGAGAATTGCTTTCAAATAAAGGCAGCTTCCCTACTCAAAATTCCAGCCCTCCATGGGGACGATCACATTCAATGACTGGTCAGTGTGCGGTACACTGGCCTGGCTCTCTTTAACTTGATTCATGACAATGCTGATTTGTCATTCCAGTTCCAGAGCTGCCAGAGAAACTACTTTCTAGCTCACCTTTTCCTTCTGCCCACACTAGCCTCCTTTTTTTCCCTCGTTGGTGTTGTTTTTGAGAGTATCCCCACAAATAAAAATCTCACTCAAAACTGCATCGGCCTCTCCTGGGGAATGAACCTATAACATTTTTCTACATTTCTCATATATATAATATATATATTATATATATGAGAAATGGCTATACAGTAATCTATAAATCATAAAACATGGATCTTTATTATTTGTTTTTGACACAAAAGATACTGCACATGTTATACTT
>NW_007736074.1:7690-9567 GCF_000696425.1 Galeopterus variegatus
CATAAAACATGGATCTTTATTATTTGTTTTTGACACAAAAGATACTGCACATGTTATACTTCCGATGTTTTAATAAAATTGATCACAAGAAAGAGCTTCATTTGAAATGTGATGCATTCAGTTATTTTTATTATTCTTAAATATTTTTATAAGAAGGGGATTATGATCCTAAAGTCAAAACTTGGGAATGAATAGTAGTCCACATTAAGTGTTTTCAGGGTGATGATTTTTTTTCTAAATAAAGTTCTGCAACCAAATATTTTCTCTACCAAACTTCAGACACATTACGATGTCATTATTTATAATACTATGCTGATTCACTGTCTGTTTTAAAGGAATTGGGCCATATCTAAAAACAAAATCTCCACAAAGAGCGAAAAGTACAAAAGAGGAAAAGGCAATCAGAACTGCAGGGGGGCTGCAAATCACATTGATTTGAAGATTAAAGATATGCAACTGAATAAGACAAAAGTAATGCAAATTTCATGCCAAACTCAGTCAGAACAAAAGTGTTTTGCTCATTTCACAAAATAGTACTTTTTTTCCCCTTTTTTTCTACCTGCTTCAGCTGCTTTTCTTAGGCCTTGAAGAAAACAAAAATGCTGACAGACTGTGAAGCCAGACATATAGACACTAAATATTTCTTGACCAGGGCAAAATGATTAAAATCATCGTATTTGAAATTTTCAATCCAAATCCTCTGTCTGGCAACTCTCTTTTTATATAACTGACCTCATTTTTCACAGGAGCTTTCTGCATCTGCCTCATGCCTTTAACATCAACATTTCTGTCTCTTTTTCTTTTTTCATTTTCCCTCCTAGATATTGACTTTCCCCAGTGTTTGGCCCCTTATTGCTGTGTACACACTCTCTTTTTAAGTATCACTTTCTGTTTAAACTTTACACATTCCTAAATATATTCAAAAATAAAACTAATAAACCTAAATTTGTATTTCTCATCCTACCTTTATGTTTCTAGGGAATTTCCACTAAGTATTTCACCATTATCACCAATCAACATGCCCAATAACATAAAACTACTTGCCCATTATTATTATATTTATATTAACAGTACCATTATTCTTATACTTTTTCATATTTTAAATAGAACTTTTTCTTTGGCAAGGTCCTTTCTTGCAACTCATATAACCTCAAGTCAAACTTCATTATCAAGCCTGCCTAGTCCCTCTTATTTAGTTTGTTGCTTACCCTAATCAAGGTTTTTATAAACTCATACCTGGAGTACTACATTTCATTCATTCAAAAAACATTAATTGAGCTCCAGTAATTTGCAAGGCTCTATGCTCAGAACTTAGAATACAGTCATCACAGAAATAGATATGGTGCTTGAAGTCAAGAACCCTACCTTCTCCACAAAGAAAAACAGTATAGTAATATGGAAAATGTGGGATGCTGGGGACATGAAAAAAAGATGACTTTTCTGATTTGTCCTTTTTTTTTTCTTTTTTAATTCACATAACATATGCCTGTAATAAGTATGTAATTTGACTTAGTCTGGCATACAATAGACACCAATAAATAAAGAAGAGGACACAAGAAAAAGAAGATGACCATTATACATCATTTTTATTATATGAAAATGATAGCTTGTGTGCCAGGCACTTTAGATGGTGCTAGGTATAAATACTTTTCTTTTAAAGTGTAGTTAACTTGCAGTAGCTGATAGATAGTAGGAAAAATATCATTTTGAATGAATAATACAATATGCTTTTTCTCAGTCTTAATATGTCTACTCTTAAAGTCTTCTCAATTAGACACTATATTATACAATATGCTGTTGTCTTGAAATAATTTTTATTGATGTTTGACTTTTCATGAATTTATATTCTTATATTTGATCTTAAAAGTTTTTTGAGA
>NW_007736074.1:10582-11730 GCF_000696425.1 Galeopterus variegatus
TTTTTTCATTTTTTACCATCACATACCATTCCTCCAATCTGAAGATGTAATTCCTTTCAACATTTCCAAAATGTGTACCTTCCAAAAGCCTTGTCAAAGCAAATGCACTATTGTTTACTATTTCTTAAAAATTTCATTAAAACACTTCAGAAGTTACATTAGTTTATTATAATAGGGGAACTGCAAATTTTGAACTCTTGTTGAAGCTGTTGTATAAGCCACTTTTAAAGAATCATGATTTAGATACATTAATGTTCAGCTTGAACAATGGATCTCAAGGCTTCTAGTTTATCTTGCCCAATTTTTTTGGTGTACATAGTTTTGCATACTCTACATGCTGTTAAAAAGCTTTTGTTAAAATATACACTGCTGCCTCCACAGTGCTCCCAGTACAACCTTCCTGACTTTGGTCTTGGTACCTGCAAACTACAATTTGAGTTAATTAAAATAATTGTTTTCCCACAGGCTGCTTGGTAAAGGAAAAGTGAAGTCACTAGTGTAGTTTCCTTTTTTTTGGATTGATCTGTGCAGTGCTATTAGATATTAATTACAGTTCAAATAATTTGAAATTTCTGACTCTATCTCTCCTATTTAGGAGAGACCTCCTATGGTGAAGAATGGCCAATTATTCCTATAGTTCATGTAAAATTTCTTTGTTGCTTTGCCTGCCACAGATTTGTCACCCCTCTTCCCTTGAGTGATGAAGCCGCAAAGGATTACTCAAAGCCCATCTCTTCTGAGCAGAGAGATGCCCCAAAGGGGTTAATCTCCTGGAACTCTTAAGAGAGAGGCATTCCTTCCTTTTGGAAATTAACCATGAATTGTGGTTCTCTTCCTACATTTATTCTCCAGACCAGGAAGAGAACATAGGTGGGGTTATAGTTTAACAATATAGGCTGGTAACATTCAGTAAACAAGCAAAGTGACATTCCATAATGCAATTTGCAAGAGGTTAAGTCAATCCAACAACAAAAGCTTGTTCATAGCAGACATTCTTTCTCCCTACAGCAGCTTTCCAATATCTTTACATATCAATTAGTAACTTGTCTGTCCTTTAGCCAGCAGCCTTGCTGTGTTACAATTCTTTATCTTACAACAGAGACTATAGCCTTGGGTAAATTTCCTGTCTTTTGCAAGGTCAACATTTT
>NW_007736074.1:12422-15379 GCF_000696425.1 Galeopterus variegatus
AGTAGAATAGAGGTTATCAGAGGCCAGAAAAGGGAGGGGACATGGGGCCTTGAGAAAGGTTGGTAGACTGGCATAAAGTGACTGAGTTACAGTTAAATGGGAAGAATAATTTCTGGTGTCCTTGAGTGACATTAGCTAATAACATTGTATTGCATATTTCAAGACTGCCAGAAAAGAGGATTTTGAAAGTTATACCTGCAAAGAAATGATAAATGTTTAGGTAACAGATATGCTAACTATTCTTATTAGATAATTATACAACATCTTTTCATTGAAACAGTTGATTGTACATATCTGTGGGGTACACAGTTGAATATCAGTACCTATATGCAACATGTGATGCTCAAATCAGGATAATTAGAATATACTAGTTTATAGATATATGAACCCTAAACCATATAGAAAAGCAAAGATGACTATTGGTGATACAATCTCCAGTATTTAAGATGTTGAGAACATTCTGGAGGTCTACTTAGCTAGGGTACCAGTCAATGCATAATCCTTTGGAAGGATTTTTTTTCCCCTGTCGAAACTATGGATAGAATTCACCTCAATTTGCTCAGTATCCTACTTCAGGGCATATCCACACATGTTGTCATGGACTTCCACCCATTTGCTACAAAGGACTGCCTGTGTTCAATATAACTCTACTGTAACAGGCACACAAGGAAGAAAAGAATAAGGATACTAAATAGCTTACAGTTTCGGAGGCTAAGAAATCCAAAGTCTAGGGAATACATCTGGCGAGGGTCTTCTTTGGTGGTGGCTTTACAGCTATTCAGGAGTCTCATATGGCAGAAAATGGCCGAGCATAGAAAAGAGAGACTTTTACATGTTTTCCTTTTAAAGTCCTCAGAACCCGCCCATGACCACCGTTAAACCAGCAATTTAATCAGCTCTTCAAGACCCCACCTTTTAATTGCCATAATAGGATTTCCCACCATCTTTATACTGTCACAGTGGGGACTAAGTTTTGGGGGATATCAATCCACAGTACATTATAACTATCTACATGTGTGCTATGGATATATCTAAAATATTGTGGATAAACATAAACACACAAATATATCCATCATATTTTAAATAATAAATCTGTAGTAGATTTGTCACTTTTTGTCATATGACAAATATGTCATAAAGTGTCATGCAAAATACGTGTGAGTTCCAATTATTTCCAAGCAGTGTTCTATTATACTTCTATATTTTTCTTCCTATTCTGAATTAGTGTAATTACTAAAGTTATTAACAATGATTTCTATTATCATGCACTTAAGAATTTCTTGAAATTATGCATGTAACCTATCTTCCAAGAAACATATAAATACAGATATTAACTTCTTCATCTTTAATTGGCATATAGATACTGCCAAATACCTGTTCCAATTGCAAGTTTCTAAATAAAAATGAGACAATTCTAAAAAATATAAACTGAGCTCTCAGAAAAGCAAGAACAGAGAAAAAGACATGAAATAAATTGATAGCATTTATGTGTTTCTTTTCTTTTTTATATTTATAGATTTTAAGATATACTTGCTCTATTATGAAATTTCAGGACTAAGAATAAAAACCCTGTTTCCAGTTTCTGTGGAAACCAGGTCAGAAGTGCCACAGGTAACCAGTAAGCTGCCAGTATTGAAAGAGAGAAATGTCCCTTGCAGATTTCAGCTGCTGAGTACCTGCTGGGATAGACAGGTGACAGGTTCTAGGCCTATTATGTTACCACTTCAAACTCCAGAGGAAAAGCAATTAAAACTATGTATTTAGTCTTCTTTGAAAATGGGAGCATCTTTGATTGTAAAAGGAAGGTAATGGCACAATTGAAGTGCTGTTTCCTCCTTGGCTGTTGGAACTTTTTAGCTTCTAGAGAAATAGCAGACCTGTACTCGTACACAGTAGCCATGGCAACCGGTTTTCACTTTTGCCACATTTGGAAAGGTCATCCTTTGTTTCATCATTTTATAGTTCACATTTTATAATTTAATAGTTATTAATGACAAGCTAGTTTCAATTACTTTGGGTCCACTTTGAATCTTTATTTTGTTCTTTATTAAGTAATAATAGGATGGTTATTTTATATAAGTTTTAGTTTTGTTTTAAGAAAGCCGAGGTAATATAAACATTTGCTATCTATATCTTTATTTTGTTCTTTATTAAGTAATAATAGGATGGTTATTTTATATAAGTTTTAGTTTTCTTTTAAGAAAGCCGAGGTAATATAAACATTTGCTATCTAAGGTGTTTACTTCTCAGAGGCTCTGGGTTTTCTTTTTGTTTTATATTTAACCCTATTAAAAGCCAGTTAAAGGATACCTACAATACAGCAATCTATGGCTTTTAAAAGGAAAATAACACTATCAATGGGATGTGAAGTATCCTGAAAAGCTATATCAACTACTAAGTCGAAAAAGGTACACATCTTTTAGTGTGAATGAGATCAATAAGGGATTATCCTGAAGTGAATGTTATTAATTCAAAATTAATTTTTGACAGGAATAATCGGGAATCTTATAACTACCATTTATTGAATACTAATTAATCAGCAGATGCTTTAATGTATGCTTTATGTACATGGCCAGTCTATCAGCATTTTACAGATGAT
Organism: Galeopterus variegatus; assembly: GCF_000696425.1. Taxonomy (NCBI): domain Eukaryota; kingdom Metazoa; phylum Chordata; class Mammalia; order Dermoptera; family Cynocephalidae; genus Galeopterus; species Galeopterus variegatus. Next base: position 15,022 of record NW_007736074.1, read on the forward strand.
GAAGATGAGGCGTAGAGTAGACAACAGGAACCAACATAAAAAATTCAAAACTCAGAGTCAGCTACGACTTACAATTCTGATCCGTAGAGGTAGATGCAGCATGGTTTTCTCCCTTTGTTTTCTTTGTTCGGTCTCTTCTCCAGAATAATCTTTAGCTCTTTATTTTTGATTTCCTTTTGCCTCCCACATTCAGTTTCAAGCCTTAATTCAACTTTTGTAATATTTGTCACTGTGGTAGTTTCCCTAATTTTCTCTACTACTTCTTCATTTCTTTTCTCTTTCGCTATTAAAGTGTCTTTCTAAATTTTCTCTGGTCCTTAAATTTTTTCCAATTTTTCCAATCCATTGTGTACATAGA
>NW_007736074.1:16043-18060 GCF_000696425.1 Galeopterus variegatus
TTCTAAATTTTCTCTGGTCCTTAAATTTTTTCCAATTTTTCCAATCCATTGTGTACATAGAGTAAAAGCAGTTTTGTCACTTCCTTATAACACAAACAGGCACTAAAAAATGTATTCCATTTGGTTTCATAACAAAGAAAACAACAGAGGAGGAAGGGAGAGAAGTCAGGAAAGAAGATTGCGGAGGATAAACAGTATTTAAAAATTTTAACATTAAATATTTTTGTCTGAGAAAAAGGAAGCCTATTTCTTACTCTGAAATGTGCATGAATTATTGGCATAGGCCATGACTACAAAAGGTTGCTACTTGTCCTCTCCTACTCTTAGAGTAAAAAATAAATATTTTCCATTTCGCCTTTTCTATTTTAGTATCCTTATTCTTTTCTTCCTTGTGTGCCTATTACAGTAGAGTTATATTGAACAGAGGCAGTCCATTAGCATGAAGGTATAGCCAAATGAAGAAAAGCAAGGAAGGACCTGACACAACAATTATATTTTCAATCTCCCTTCTGCCTTAGCTCTATCAGTGCTTCTTTTTAGTGAAATGAAAATATAGCACAGTTACCAAAGAAAGCAGATTTAGCAATTTAGAAAGTAAGTTTAGTGATACACATTTATTTTCCAGTGCTGGCTCTGGAATGTGAACATATGGATATTAGAATTTTCTTTAAAAATTCACAAATGGCTAAAATAAAATGTGAAAACAAAAAAAAATATTTTAATTATTCAAAGTATAGTATATTTGGCCATTACAACTACCATAGACTATATTAAATATTTATTTTTTATTTATTCTGTAAAGAGAAACATTGACTATTGTACTTGGAAATTTAAATGTGCAATTTTATATAATTATAAGGCTTTGAAAATGATCAATAGATAATTTTAATTACATTTCAATAATTGGTAAACAAAAGTGTACTTGAAATATCGACTAATTTTAAATAGATTTTTTTTAGAAATCCACATACATAAAATTTGTTATACAAATATTCACTTTATCTATCTTGTGTTCAAGATAATAATAATGATAATTACTCAGAAGAATAGATATAAAAATATTCTACCAAAGAATCATTTCAAAATTTTAATTGATAGATTTTTATTTTTTTAAAGGCTTTTTTTTTTTTCTATTTAGGAGAATTTCTCTTTTCTTTTCCTTGCAGCTTTCACCTCTTAATCTCTACTTTTTATCTGTAACATTTATACCCAGTGGAATGTTTTCCTACTATTCTTCTCCAATTTGCCTCAACTTTATTTTTTATTTTTTTGATTCATTCCTGGCACTAATATTGATCATTCAGTTCTTTGTCTNTGAGGGTTGCGATCCGTTGCCGGTCATGAAAAAAGACAAAAAAAGGAAAAAAAAAAAAAATTCACAAATGGCTAAAATAAAATGTGAAAACAAAAAAAAAATATTTTAATTATTCAAAGTATAGTATATTTGGCCATTACAACTACCATAGACTATATTAAATATTTATTTTTTATTTATTCTGTAAAGAGAAACATTGACTATTGTACTTGGAAATTTAAATGTGCAATTGTATATAATTATAAGGCTTTGAAAATGATCAATAGATAATTTTAATTACATTTCAATAATTGGTAAACAAAAGTGTACTTGAAATATTGACTAATTTTAAATAGATATTTTTTAGAAATCCACATACATAAAATTTATTATACAAATATTCACTTTATCTATCTTGTGTTCAAGATAATAATAATGATAATTACTCAGAAGAATAGCTATAAAAATATTCTACCAAAGAATCATTTCAAAATTTTAATTGATAGATTTTTATTATTTTAAAGGCTTTTTTTTTTTTTTCTATTTAGGAGAATTTCTCTTTTCTTTTCCTTGCAGCTTTCACCTCTTAATCTCTACTTTTTATCTGTAACATTTATACCCAGTGGGATGTTTTCCTACTATTCTTCTCCAATTTGCCTCTTTTTATTTTTTATTTTTTTGATTCATTCCTGGCACTAATATTGATCATTCAGTTCTTTGTCT
>NW_007736074.1:18460-21482 GCF_000696425.1 Galeopterus variegatus
TGTAACATTTATACCCAGTGGGATGTTTTCCTACTATTCTTCTCCAATTTGCCTCTTTTTATTTTTTATTTTTTTGATTCATTCCTGGCACTAATATTGATCATTCAGTTCTTTGTCTTTTTGGTATCCTCTTCATGATTAAATTACTTAGCAAAGGAGGTCAATGACCCTCTGGAACATGGAAATTAATGGAGACTTAAAGAGATTATTAAGAGTGGAGATTTTTTTTTCCGACTTTTGCTCTTGTGATATTAAAGAAATATTTCCAGCAGTATTATTCTAACACATTTCATAAGATGCATCCTATGAGATATCAAAGTAAGATAATAAATTAAGCTCCAACACAAATGATTTCACCTGTACACAGACTTCCTTTTACATACTATCAAAAATGAACTACAAAATGAACTACTTTTGTAACACTTGAATGTGCATTTTATTTCTTTAAATATTATTATCAAAACCATCATCTTCAGTGCACAAATACCCATTAGAGCATATGTAGAGGGAATAGTCAAGTATTGTCAGTGTGATAAATTGTAGTGGAGGAAACTGAAACTCAGACAGTTCTCATACAACTGGATCAGCCATGTTCATATAGCTGGACTCAGAGTTATTACTGAGTGATCATACTCTTTTGACTTCAACTTCATCCTGGAAGTAAAATTTCCCTTAAAAACTTGAAAAATTATTCAATCTAGTTATTTAATTTGCTTATAGCAATGGTCATATGTTACAAATTTGTAAATTTATTTCTATTTTCTACATTTTAATACATGAGTAAATTTATTGAGATTAAAGATAGTTATATTTTTTACTGCTGGAAAAAGGTATTACAATCATGGAAAGAAAGACTGGTATTGACATCTAGGTGTTGAAATGGAACAGGAGGTATTTGAATGTAATCATAGTTTTTAACAAAGGTGTATGTATACATATCTGCATACCTGAAATTGTCTTTATGAGTCTATATCTTTATCTATTTCCTGGAGGCCATGTAATCAATGTCATTACCCTTAGTCAAGAAATACTGAGTACCATTATCTCGGTTTCTAAGTGTTATTCTACATTAGGAAAACAACAACAACAACAAAAAAAACAACAACAACAACAACAACAACAACAAAAACAAGTCAAGGTTCCTTAAATAGAAAGCTGATTTTATGTCTGGGCCACAGAATGCGTAAGATGTGTCTTGAACATAGTGTTGAGAAACCAAATAAGGAAAGTGATTGTACAGTGATGTTAATATATGAAATGCACACAAAAGCCAGACAGAAAGGTTTCTGCTGCTCACAACTAGAACAATTTTAGCATCAAAATAATGATAGTAATAGATTAAAACCTATTGAATAAAATCAAATTTCAAATTCCATGCCGACTTAAATAAACAAATAAATGGAAAATAAAGAAAACCAACTAATAAAAATAGAACAAATGATGAGTTAGAATAGCACTTATGAATGCCAAAAATTGTAGTTAAACATTTAATAAAAATTGGGAGATTTATATGTGTGTCCCCTCAAATTTCCCATTATTTACAAACAGAAAAAAAAAGTAGTAGCAAAAAATAGGGGGAAAAAAATGAAGAGAAAGCAAATAAGAGCAAAGGTAAACAATTGATAAATATGGGAAAAATGGACTACTATTACTAGAATATTCCTGTAAGTTTGTATTTATAGCAAACCAAATGTCAGACTTCCACATTCTGTTAATGGCAGATTAATTGTATGAGACAATTGTCCATTTAAAGCAAAACTAATAGCAATGCATTGCAGTGTTTATAATATATATTATCAAAATTCCAGTTATTTTAAGCCACCACATTGTGGTAATTTGTTATGGCAGGCCTAGGAAACTAATACTTATGTTTAGGTACTGGAAACTGGGGTGTTGGTGTAGTTAATCCATAAAAATATAGAAGTGGCTTTAGAATTGGGTAATGAATAAAGAGGCTGGAAGAGTTGTGAAGTGCATAGTACAAAAAGCCTAGATTTCCTTGACGAGACTGCTAGTAGAAATATGTATGTTAAAGGTGATTGTGATGAGGGCTCAAAAGGAAAGGAGGGTAAGTGTAGAGAAAGCTTCTATCATCTTAGAAAATACATATATCGCCATGAACAGATTGTGTCGAGAAATATGAAGAGGGCTTGTGGTAAGGTCTCAGACTGAAATGAGAAACGTGCTAGTAGAAACTGAAGAAAAGGTGAGCCTTATTTAGAAGGAGCAGAAAAAGCCAAATTAGATTTTACTGTTGGACAGAAAATAGATTTTTGAGTGGAAAAACTTGAAAATTAACTGAGGAGATTTTGAAGAAGTGGCCTGGTGTTTTTTTTTTTTTGTTTTTTTTTTGCTGTTTTAAGTCATATGTGAGAGGAAAGAGATAAATTAAGGAAAGGATTTTTAAGCAAAAAGGAACTAGAACTTGATCTGAAAAATTCTCAGCCTACTCATGTTACAAAAGATGTTAATGCATACTTCTTGGGAAAATGTCAAGGATATGGCTGGATAATCTTTTGATGAAGAAATTAGTGATGTGACTTAATCGTCTAACCAGCCATCTCAGCAGAAGCCAGGACTAGAGATGGGGTTATCCGGTGTGGATCTGTGCAAAACTCTCGTGTCCAATGGTTTGAATTTCCTTTAGCTTCAAGAAGACTGATAAAGTTTTGAGAATTTATGCCAGCAGAAACACTGCCAGCCTGGACTGACAGGGACAGGGATGGAAGAAAATGAAAGTATGAGCAGGGCCTCAGAAGGAGAGGTCAGAGGAGCTGCAGCCTTGGAGGACTGAGACAATGAGCATCAAACCAGGGGGGATTATTCTCAACCCTTGAAACCTAAGAAATGTGCACTGCTGTGTTGCAAAGTTGCTTTGGACCAGTAACCTCTTTGTTTCTTCCATTTTCTCTCTTTGAGAATGAAAATTCTTTCTTTTACCTTTCCTACCATTGTATTTTGGAAGAAGTAAATTGTTTTCTAGTTTCAGAGGTCTGAGAATGGAGAGAAATTAAACTCCAGG
>NW_007736074.1:22062-34402 GCF_000696425.1 Galeopterus variegatus
GGTTGAATAATGTCCCCCTGAAATTCATGACTACCAGAACATCAGAATGCAACCTCATTTGGAAATAGGTTCTAAGTGCTGGTACAGGTAAGCTAATGCTTACAGTTCCTTAAAAACTTAGGAAACCTATAACTTTCTCAGCAAGGTTATGCTATGACTTGACTATTTAGTTTGATGGCCAAGAAGGAATGGTAATGATAGATCTTGAGAAGGCTGTATGTTTACTTGCAGAAAAGGACTCCTGTATTGTCTTTAAGCAATGAAGAGTACTACCTCAAACAGGGAGGAGACACTTTTGTAGGCCCAGAGGGATTTAACTAATCTTGGAATTCAATATTTTTAACTGCATGGTCTCATATGTGCCCATATCAATTCTAAGAGTACAAAAACTTCCTAATTAAGTTCCTGATCTTGGCATAGCAAGTTTTCTGGGGTTGAAAATTCAACCTTTTTTTGGAGCTATGCTAACCTTTTAGTAATCTTTTTCTGATGTTCAGCTGCAAGAGATAAGCCTTTTTTATGTGATGCTCTGGCTTATGTGACCCTCTGGCTTATTAATCATTCAAAACATTTTATTGAATTTCTTCAATGAATCAGTAACATCTAGCAAGTGTCCTCAATTTTATATTCCTTACTATTACCACTTCTACTGAATTTCACAAATGCTTGAAATATTGTACCTGTCCATGCTTACCCCTCTATGTATATATCCCATCACAATTTACCACTGGATGAATTTTTAGCAATTGCATCTCTACAGCATGTAAGGAGCGATTCTACTAAAACTGACCAGTTATGACGTACTTATTAGCATCTGGGTAACAGTGTGTTCTGCTTTAAAATCCCTTTAGCATCCTAAGATCATATCCAATACTAACAGAATTAGGTCATGGTCCCCAGGAAGTAGAGATTTGCTTGCAGGAATTTTATTGANACTAACAGAATTAGGTCATGGTCCCCAGGAAGTAGAGATTTGCTTGCAGGAATTTTATTGATAAGTACTATTGGGAACATTATTTGTAAAAAAGTGAAGGTATCGGAATTTGGTATAGAGAGAAGCTGAATTATGATTCAGTCATAAAAGCATAATCATCCAATTCTACACGGACTTTGGAACTCAGATGTCCCTTCAGGAATATCCTGAATATATGTAAGGAAGAGGGGCTCTGTACCCTTCTCATCTACAAGTCATTGAAGGTGAGCTCCCCCTAGGATGAGAGCAATGTTAGGTAAAGCAGCTCCCTTCAGCCTGGCACAATTGCTGGAGAAGAACATGGCTTTGAGAAGTCAGCAGGCAAAATGCCAAACAGATATAGTAATCAGGTCCTTAAATAGTGATCTATGCAATATTCAACAACACTCAGTAGATAGTAATTAATCCTATTGGCCTTCAAGAATATGAAAGGCCATGAATGCTAGGGGAGAGGACACATTTACCTAGATAACCTGCAGTTCTGGGGCCCCTCCACATTGTTATCAATGGAAGTGCAGATATCAGGGGTGAAGAGTAGTTACGAGAAACACTTTTCCAATGGGGAACCGTAGAACCAGGAAGACAAATTAGGAAGCTATTGCTCTAATTCAGGAAATTGTGATATATATTTGAATAAAATTAATGCATAAACTCAATGCTCTTTCTCTTGTTTTAAAAGAAAAATAAAACATAATTCCACCTGAAATTTAAATTGCCTGTGGAAATAAGGCCCATCAGCTTCTCAGAGGAAACAATCTTTCCCTGAAAATTAGATACAAAAAAATTTGTCAGAGATAATAGAAGCATAAAAAATACAGAAATATATCACTCAATCCACTGAAGTTTTTTTCTGTCTAAAGTAGGTTAGAATACTTTTGTCAGCCAGCCAATAATGAAGAAAATATGTCCTACAGCTACTAAAAAGATATGTTTTGACTAGAACATCTTGTTTTTTGGAGATGTGAGACAGAATATGCTTTTCTTATCTACCATTCTTCCATTCTGTCTAAAGTAGGTTAGAATACTTTTGTCAGCCAGCCAATAATGAAGAAAATATGTCCTCCAGCTACTAAAAAGATATGTTTTGACTAGAACATCTTGTTTTTTGGAGATGTGAGACAGAATATGCTTTTCTTATCTACCATTCTTCCCAATGATTGGTACGCATCCAAGAATGTGAATTCTAGTTGACTGAGACCAGTATAATCTGGGTGTTTGTATTATATTTTCTGGGTGTAAGACTAATTTTAAATTTAGTTCACCAGAACACGTGCTTCCAACTTTGCCTTTAATTTATCAGAATGCAGAAGATAGTAGCTGCCTGAAATGCAGAGCTCTTACTAGAGTGATAGTCATCTCATTTATTACTACTTTGCTAAAGTACTATACAAATTGTCTTTCATTTAGAATGCTTTTATCATCCAAATAGACTTGAGAGTTACTGTGGATTTGTTATGTCAGCATGTTTGGAATGCTATGTTATGTAGGTTATTATCTATACTACTTCATTAGTTATTTCTTTACTGGGGTCAAAAAGTTGGCATACATTCATTCCATTTGATGTTCCACAGTGCTATGCATTGGATATGAGTTTGTGATACATTTTTATTAGTTGCATGTTAATTTATTTTGAGGATTTATTTTGTTTATAATGTTTGTTCTCTATGAATTGTTTGCCCTACTGAAATTTGATTAATTTGTACTTCTGATGATAGGCCAAATTAAACAAAGTAAAATGCCACACAAATAAATATATAATACACACTTCTTGGAGATTAGCAAATTCCCTGCCTCAAACCACATTATTAATAGATGAAAATTAAAGTTAATTAAAGTATTGATTTGACAATGAGAACTGCAATTTATTATTTGTGGATCTTATATGGAGGAACATTTCTCAAGGTCATGTTTCTTTTTTCCTTTCTTTAAACAACAAGCCAAATAACTTTGGAGGATAATAGATCGCTTTACATGATAAAGGACAATGGCAGAGACAGATTTACTGAGAAGCTAGAGAAGCTTCAGCTTCAAGGCAGAGGGCATCTGAGGCCCTCGAAGGGTTGCTAGCAATGTGCTTTAAAACACATATTTTAATGACTTTTCCAAAGGTAAGATATTTTAATTTCTGTTTATACTATGACTTTCTCTTCATTGCATTTTCCCCAGTGTGAGGTAATGTTAACAGGGGGATTTTGAAAATTTGACTAGGGGAGAGAAGGTTGAGGATACATTAAGATTTATTTGAATACTTTATATGGTACACAGTCACTTCTGTAAATAATTAAGATATTGTTAGTCATCCCCCTGTATTTTAATGGCTTCCAGAAGTACTTCCACCATACTTTGTGCTTATTCATATAGATGTGGGACAAGAGGTGTTATTGAACTACTCTAGCATCTTTCCGTGTTCTTGGTGACACTCAAAGATGGCAGCTTTTTACGTCACCCAGTATATGGATCACAGCAATATTCCTAAGTGTGGACTTTGGTGCTTTCATAATCCAGACTATTACCAGGCACTGTGCTTCCTTCTTTGTTGTAGGAGAATCACGATGCAACAATGATTCTTACACTCCGGAAGGGATATTTCAGCATGATCCTAACCTCTGGTCCAAACAAACTGTACTGGCGTATGAGGTTTATGAAACATGATTGGATTTGGCTCCTACACTCTGGAGATAAACTGTATTACTGGAGCTTTCAAAAAACTAACCACTTCTTGCTTATCCTGTCCAATCATCTCTGTAATTAATATAATAGATCAATATGATGTTCTGCAGAATCTCAGATAGTCTAGATCCCTTCATATTATATTATGACAGAGAACGGAGAAAGTAATCTAGCCCTGGGGCAAACTTATCAATGAATATTTTATTTGTTCCATATGAATGCAAATTAGTTATGATTTTTTTAAAAAATTGGAATAGAAAATACCTTCTCAAATGATAAGTTGTACATACTGTACCGGAGGCCTTATTAATCTGATCTAGTAATTATACTACATCTGGCATAACAACCGCAATTGGGACTGATAAATAATTAAACTGGAAGTAGTTTTTGACCATTCTGGCAAATTAAATGGAGATATAATAAAAGCCCCAGTACTGCATTTTTTATATATCCTGAATGGTGACATTAATATCTACAACCCCAAGAAAACAAATTTTTTTTTTTTAAATGTATTATCTTGGCTGGGTGTAGGGCAGTTTCAGAAGCTTCCACTTGACCTTCTCCATTGTGATAGCCTTTATCCCATATGCCAAGAACCCTGTGGGTTACTCTTAAGGTCAAGTGTGTTGATCCAAGTTGTACAACAGACAATGAGAAAATGACCACTTGATAGGTCTGCAGACCCACAGGACCCACTACGAGCTGAATTTTAGACAGAATTTTATGTATTACTTGCCCTTTATAAGAGATGATATTTTATACCTCTGGGTATTATTGTCAAATCGAACACTGTGTCCCAGAGTCTTCCAAACGTCTGAGTATTCACATCTTTAAGTGTACATGTGAATGACTTTAGGTACTTTTGAAAGTACAGCATATGTATTACTTGCCCTTTATAAGAGATGATATTTTATACCTCTGGGTATTATTGTCAAATCAAACACTGTGTCCCAGAGTCTTCCAAACGTCTGAGTATTCACATCTTTAAGTGTACATGTGAATGACTTTAGGTACTTTTGAAAGTACAGCATACTTAATTACAATATATACTGTGGTGATGTGGCAGGGTCTTTTGTCCTGTAGACTCAACCATTTTACCAGCCAAAGGGTCAGAGTTTAAAAAGTGTCTCACCAGAAACTGAGTAAGGAAACTCAGCCTTCTGCTCCTTCTTTCTTGCCTTCCTCTGATTGTAGATGTTAAATGGCCCCCTCTTTGGCTGTTAATTTTCTGTCACTAGGGAAGTCATGTTTTATAAACCATCTCTGCAATTACCTGCAGGTCAAATCACCTAGGTTGCTGCTCTGACCTTGCCAATTATTACAGTAAATGTGACTCCGCTGTCTGTGGTGGTTAAGCACTGCTACTGGACCTCTGTACTTCAGGGCTCCGTCATCCCTGTGAGTATTAATGAGCTCATTTCTATGACCTCTTCTTCTAGCATCATCAGCCCTGGTCTTCGGAGAAGAGTCAGCAATTAAATTCTTAGTTTTCTGGGACCTCTTTTACTAGACTATTTTCGATGATCTTAGTACATAATGTGTCCTCTGGACTCACCTGTGAAGGTGATCCTCTGCTGTGTATTCTGGCCTCGCATAATGCTCATACACACAATTCAGTAGTGCTCACCTTCTGACTGTTTATTCCTTCCTATATCATCTGTCAGGGAAATTCAGGCATTTTCACTTCACTCAGCCACTGTTGTAGCCACTATTTTAGCAATGGACTGGATGCTTATGCACTCTCCCCTTCCAAAATTCAAATGTTGAAATCAAAACCCTGAGTGTGATGCTATTAGGAGGTGGGCCTTTGGGATACAATTAAGTCATGAAGGTGGGGCCCTCATGAATAGGATTACTGCCCTTGTAAAAGGGACCCCAGGGCTGGCCCATTAGCTCAGTTGATTAGAGCCTGGTACTGATAACCCCAAGGTCCAAGGTTCAATCCCTACACCAGCCAGCTACCAGGGGGAAAAAAAAAAAGAGAGAGAGAGAGAAAAGAAAAGATGTAAGAAACAAAAAGGGTCTGACAGAACTTTGTTTCCTGTCCCATGTGAGAATATAAGGAAAAGCCAGGCATGAGCAAATATCTTGTACTTTCAACAACCTAAACTGTAAGAAATAAATTTCTGTTGTTTTTCTTTATAAGCTTCCCAGTCTGTTGTGCTTGTTATAGTAGACCAAACTGCCTAAGACAGCTTTCTCCAGGATTCTAGAACTACACTAACAGTTAGTTTGCCCTGTCCCCTGCTTCTTTGCCAAAGAATTAAAGCATTTTTTCTAAGAAAGTGATCACAATTTAAAGAAATTTTGATTATCCAGTCTTAACGTTTAGGCATTTGATCAAGTATCATTAAAATTCAATCCCAGAGGAACTCCCTGACTCACATTGCTACTTGCTAGCAAATTCTTGCAGCTCTTTTAGTGTGTAATTTCTTTTCTATGGTAATTTCTTTTCTAGTTGCTTTCTCCTGAAATCTAGCCCTAGTTATCAGCCAGGCAGTAAAAAGGAGATACAAGCATCTCCTAAGGAAAGTGTTCGTGATAGTTAATTTTATGTATCAACTGAACTGGGTCACTGGGTGCCCAGATATTTGGTTAAACATTATTTCTCGATGTGTCTGTGAGGGTATTTCTGGATGAGAGTAACATTTGACTTCGTAGACTGAGTAAAACAAATTTCCCTTCCCAACGTGGGTAGACCTTGTCCAATTTGTTGAGAGACTTACAAGGGAGAAAAAAAAAGAAAAGGTTTAGTAAGAAATCTTTCTTCAAGGTAGGCATTGGACTCCTGCTTTTGGACATAGACTTGGACTGGAACTTATACCATCAATTGTCCTGGTTCTCAGGGACTTTGAACTTAGACTGGACTTACATTATCAGTTATCCTGAATCTCCAGATTTCCCAGCTTAACAACTGTAGATCTTGGATTTCTCAGGTTCTATAATTGCATAAGGGAATTTCATATAGTTTTATATCCTATTGGTTCTGTTTCTCTGGAGAACCCAGACAAAAGAGTAAAACTTAATTGTAATACAGGGTATCTTTATATTGTAATGGAGGGGCCATTACAGGGTCAACCCCACCAGCAGATATTCTCTTATTAGGATGGTAGCCTGCTCCTGCAAGTTTTTAGGGTTTAAAAATTTTAATGAAACTCTTAGGAAAATTCACCCAGATGTCCTTTGACAAAATCCTTAGAAATATTTACCCAGATGTCCCATCATATGTTTTGTGTATTCACATTTTATAGTATCTTCAGGCCCCTTTTTTCATACACAACCACTCATTATTATTTTTATTTTTCATCTAAAATTATTGTGTTTGACATCCACCCATTATGTATAGAGTCATCATTAGTCATATTTTAGTTTTCCCCATACTTGTTTCTTCTCTAGTTATATTTAGGTGAATTTTCTACTTTTTCAGAACATTAAACATTGACATATTACCTTTCCATTCATTTTCCTACCTTTCTTTTAGTTTTAAACATATAATTAAATATATATGCTCATGGTCAGTCCTCTTACTGAGGGTTTCCTAGTCATCTCTTACTTCTTGAGAAGAGCTCAAGAGTAGAGTTTTATCTGAGTTCTTCCATGTTTAAAACTCTTTTTTGAAAAATTATACTTGATTCTTAAAGGAGAGCTTGTCTAGAAAATAAAATCTTTGACTTATATTTTCTTTCCTTGAGTTTTTTTCAACTTCTTTTTATTAATTAATTAATTAATTTAGTGTGTGTGTGTGTGTGTGTGTGTGTGTGTGTGTGTGTGTGCAATGCTGCTCCATGGTAACCTTACTTTGCTTTATGTATTGCATTTGAGAAGTGTAACAACAACCTAATTCTCTTATTCTCATAAATAAAAAGTTTTATTTTTTTTTTTCCACGTGGAAGCCTTGAAGATTTTTATCTTGTTTTTAAAGTCCAGTGTTTTAACTAGGCTTTGTATCAGAGTTAATAATTCTGTCTCAGTTTTCCCATGTATGATGAAACTTTTCAGTATGTGGATTTAGGTTTCCTCATATATGTTAAGTTTTTTCTTGAATTTTAGTTTTAAATATAGTTCTCTTTTATAGTTTGTGCTTCTTCAAAAGGAAGTCAGTTACGTATATCTTGGATACTCTTTGCCTATATTTCATTACGACTACTTTTCCTCCAATTCTTTTTACTTTTCTTAGAACATGTTCGTTTTCTTTGTAATATTTCAATCTTTCTTCAATATGACATAATAGATATTGATTTAAAAATATTGCCACTGGAAACCTTGTAATTTAGTCTTCATTTCTGAGATGGTTTTGTCTTTTTTTTTTTTAATGAATTTTCTTTTGTGAATCTGATCAAATCTCTTGTTTCTAATTGTTCATTATTCATATATGCTCTTATTTTCTGAATTTCTGATTCTATTTTTAAGTTATAACTCCAAATTTATAAAAATATTTAATACTATTCAGAGTGTAGTGTCACAGTTTTATTCTGTTGCATTATTGTCTCTAAAAAAGTGGGGATCTGTAGCTTGTTTCAATTTCCATTTTCTTCTTTTAGTGTTTTATAAAGTTTGTTTTTTCTAGTTTTAGGCATTGCATGGGCAGTGTTCTTTATTCAAGAGTACCTTTTCATTAGTGCAGTGTTTATTACTTATAGTGTTGATTGTGGAGAGGGCATGTTTGGGTGTATATCATGATTCTTTTTAGTTTGTGCAGAATTATTATTATTATTTATTTATTTATTTTTGACCGGTAAGGGGATTGCAAACCTCGGCATGGTGTGGTCTGTACCACACTCAGCCAGTGAGCGCACTGGCCATCCCAAACCCATGGCCTCGGCACTACCAGCACCACACTCTCCCGGGTGAGCCATGGGGCTGGCCCAGGATTATTAATTTTCTAATCCTTTTTTATTTTTATTTATTTTTCCCTGCATTGCCAATGTCCAAGGGGCACTTCCCATTTTTATTTATCCCCTTATCTTCTTAAAGCAATGTAGTGGATTGAACTATGCCCCCCCCAAAAAAACTCCCTGAAGCTTGAATTGTGTCCTCCACGTTTTATGTATTAGAAGCTTAGCCCTCACTGTGACTGTTAAGAGGGTGGGAAATCCTATTATTGTAATTGTAAGGTTGGGCCTTGAAGAGGTGATTGGATTGTAGGATGATGCTGTAGTGAATGGATTAAAAATGGTGGTCAGGGGCGTGGTTCTGAGGGCTTTGAAAGAAGAGGAGAGTCTGTCTTTCTCTCTCTCTGTTCTCTCTCTGCTTCTACCATCTTGCAATGTGAGACCCCTGGGTCACTGTTGCCACCACCAGATGGACTTTGGACTTCTCAGCCTCAGAAACTGTAAGCAATAAATTTCATTTTCTTTATAAATTATCCAGTTCAATGTACTTTGTTATAAGCAACAAAAATGGACTAATACAAGCAATGTTTTCTTGAGGCTGTCACTTTTAGTCCATTTCCTTTCAATCCCTTTCCTGTTCTTAATATTATAAAGTGGCAAATGCCTTACTTGTCTTCTCTGTTTTAACACTTAGCATTGACATTCTCTTTCTGTGAATGGTTTAGTTTGTGCTCCATCTGTGTCTTCATCTCTCCTCCTTTCCATGAAGTATCTTTTTACTTCCTCCTTACATCTTTCTGCACCCACAAGCTTGCAACAGAAGCATGTTCAGTGGTAGGTTTACTGATACTTGTTATATATTATTCTACTTACAGGTAATTTGAGGACTATTCTATTTTGCATTCACATGGTGCTGAAGTTATGGCTTTAAATTTAATTTTTATTCACTGTATAGACACTTTCTTTTTAAAAGATGTCTCAAAAGATTCAGATACAAACAGCCACCATTATTTTAGGGTCAATTTAGTCCATTGTGCATTTCTGAATGTGCAAGTTCCTAGTCCTAAAATAACTTTCCTTGACAGATAGACCTACAGTTATACCTGTATCTATATCTGGCCAATATGATATCCTAAGAAGTTTTATGAAAGATAAAGTTTTCTTAACAAAAATACTTAATTTGTATATGCTATTTGTGCCTGGTGTTTATACACATGTGTAAAAACATTATAGTGTTCCTTTTTTTTCAAAATATAAATGTGAACAAAAGAAGTCCAAGTATTTTTTTTTCTTACAAATTGTGTAACTAAGTTCAAAAATAGTTAAGACTGGTAAATCACAGTATGTATAACCAACCATTAGCTTAATAATACAATAAACTGAATAAAGAAAATGATAAAATCACCTTCTACTGGTTCATTGAATACATGTAATATTTTGCTCTCCTAGATAATAACTGCACAGAATGATTTATTGGCATAAATTTAAGTTTAAAACACAAAGATTCAAGGTATATTTCAGTTAGGCTTATTTGGATAATATTTGACATATTTCTTAAATGCCTATATGTTCACATGCCTCGGGGCTAGAGGACATTATAATGTAAAATTGTTAAAAAATTTACTCTGATGCCATGGTTGCCATGACTCCCCTTTCAAAAAATATAAACCTTCCCCAGGATAAATCAATTTTACTACAGGTAATATGCTCATCCTAGTAATCCTGTTTTTTCATAAGACCATTCTACATTTAATATATTTCTTTCATAATTTCATGTTTATTTAAATACAGGTTCTTGAGATTCTAAGGGAAAATTTGACTTGCACCATAGAGGACCACAAAGCTGGAAGGATCTTAAAATAGTGTCTTGTCCAGAGGCCTGGTTTGATCTCATTCAATAGGCTGTTGCAAAAAAATGCATAAATTACAAAATGAATTCCTGCATTTTATCATTAATTAAATTAATAGTGGAAGTAAAAATGAGATTGATCAATTTTCTTTAATATAAATAAATATTTTATAAACTGTAAATATGATACTTTCTCAAGTAAGACACATTCATTCAGACTTTATGAGCCGTTTTCATTGTTTAAACAGCTACCTCTTAAATCTCACATCGCCTTTGATTTTATCCCTAACCTTTAAAACTGTAACTTTTATAAGGCTCTCATTGACCGGGGAATCAAGAAAATGCTCTTGATTTGTAGTTCAGTGTATAATCATATGTTGCTTAACTTTACTTGATAGTTGAGAGCTGTCAGTGTGAAACAGAATAAGCTATTTACACCACCAATCACAAAGCAGTCAGAATTAGGGTAAAAAACAGGCAACAGAAGCTTCAACTTTTTTGAACACTCATTCATTACTTTTTGGAGTGATTATCCATTCCGTAGGATAGATTAGAAATTTTTGAACCAAATATGAGTTCAATATGCTTTCTTATAGCCCCCAGCTTTGTTGATAGAAACAAATTCACTTTCTTACACTTACTAATATCCTCATCTCCTGATAAGTTTTCTATTAGGAAGAAGAGCTAAAAAGCTCTGTTAATCATATTATATTATATCAAATTGAAACAACAGAATGTTTGCCTGTATTCATATGATCAAATGAATGAATAAGTATAAATTAATGAATAAATTTTTGGACTCCTTGTTTAGTGTCAGCCAGAAGATATGGAAATCTAGGCTCAAGATCTGCTTACCAAACAGTTTTGTTTCACTAGCAAGTCACTCATTTCTTTGTGCTCCATTATTCTTATTTATCAAAAATGCTTAGAAATGGCTAGATGACTAGGTTTTCATTGTTCACCTATAAATACATACATAGGGTATTAGTTTTCTACTTGATATTTTAAAGACAAACAATTCTATCTTAGTTCATAATGGTGTTTTGAGGGTAGAATGACAATAAATGTTTTTCTAGGATGAATATATTGGTCAAGGTAAATTAATTTTATGTTGAATTTTACTTTATTTTTTGAGAATAAACATTAAGAGAACATATGGATCTGTTTTTTTAATTTTATTTTATAGTAGATTTTCTCTAATAAAGTATAATGGGATCTTTGTTTAATGGAGAACACACAAAAATTAGGAAAGTCATTATTCAGTCTTATTATACAAAATATATTAATTGACTAAGAAATTGTTAGAGTAATAACAATTAATGTGATACAATTCTTCTATATAAACAAAATTTGCAATTGTGTACAAAACATAGTATTTGAATGAAAAAGACATACTAAGAAGGCTGATTTAAAAATAAAAGGCAATCACATTTGAACCAAAATATGCTCAAATGAAAATGAGAAAACCATAAAATACTATATAGTTTTATTTTTCCTTCACAACTACACCTCTAAAAGTTCTGTTTACTCACGAATCGTCATCTAGTTAATTAGGTGTTAGTTTATATCTTTTTCTTTAATATGATTAACTCTTCCACGGAATTGAGTAAAAATAAAAATATGTAAATAACAACCTAAACAATTAAAATAGAGGGTGTATGAATTGTTTTTCATTCCACTTGCAAGTCAAAACTTTTACCAAATATTTCTTTACGTGTTTATTTTTGTCATCCATTTTGATTCTAAACCCTCTGAAATTTTTTTTGTTTACAATTCTATTTCTAATAATTACAAAAAATAAATCAATATACATTTTTCTAAATATTACCAATCTACATCCCAAACTGAGAAGTTTAACATTCAGAGTAATTCAGCAACTTCTATCACCATCTTACGTGTCATTTTGTATAAAAGAAAATATCAAATATATTAAGAGATTCAGAGTCTAACATTACATAGCTGCATGATATAACCATAATTTGAATTCTATTTAAAAACATTTCCCCATTGGATACA
>NW_007736074.1:35038-35995 GCF_000696425.1 Galeopterus variegatus
ATAGCTGCATGATATAACCATAATTTGAATTCTATTTAAAAACATTTCCCCATTGGATACATTGCCTCTCTTTTTGAATATGCATTGCATATTGCGAGGTAGTCAATACGGTAAATACACTACACACTTTAAAATTATTTGGGAGGCCATTAAACTTACGTGGCTCCAGTATCCTGGTTTCTAAGTAAGCAAATGAAAACCCAACTTGTTATAAACAGTCATAATCTAGGAAAACAAAACATAACCTTAACCAATCAGAAACTGCCATCTAACCTCTAAATAGGACCATCCACTGGAATCATCCAAATAAAGCGACTGCTCCACTTAGACCAATCAAATAATTTCCTTGTCTTGCTTCTGCAATCACTTTATAAAAAACTCCTTCTCATGCTCCTTCAATGGAGCCCCTAACTGCTTGCAGTCTGAATAATTCATGGATTATGTATGAGCAAATAAACTCTCATATTTTAATGTGTCTCAGTTTATTTTTTAACAATAGCCACACAATGGTCCATAGTGGTGTCAAAACCAGTTTTTGACAGATACAGGTTTGTAAAAGATTTTATTTTTAAATACTCAAAAAATTACATGATGATAGCAATGACATAATTCATTGCATAGAGGGGTAAGCTATTGATGTCTAAGTCAGTGGCTTTCAGGTTCTCTAAACTGATATAGGGGAGGACTCATATTTCTTAGAGAAATTAATAAAAGGCATGTGTCCATTAGATAAGGTGTCTGAAATATCAATTCTTTTAGTCAGGATTTTGACATAAAAGAAATTGACATTCTATTCCACCTTAAACCTCTGGTGAAAATCTAAAACAGAAAAATGTATCTAATGACTAAAGACATTTCATATCTTTTGTGATTAAGTAATACTAGTGGAACTCCCAGAATGTTAGAAGTGATTCAAAATGCAACCCTTCTTGATATAGGAGGTGCTGTTTCACTGGG
>NW_007736074.1:37089-40507 GCF_000696425.1 Galeopterus variegatus
CTGAGGCGTGTTGCTTACTTTCCTGGAGGCTACCCACACTTCACTGGCTGAGGTGTGTTGCCCACTTTCCTGGAGGCTACCCACACTTCACTGGCTGAGGTGTGTTTATGTTACTTTGTATCAGTCTTACTTTCAACAAGCGGCTGCTCACTCTCTTGAGCCAGCCTGCATTCTGTATTGAACTTTATGTTTTTCTTGCTTTTGTGTTAGACTTGATATCTGTGGTGGATTGAACTATGTCCCTCCAAAACTCACTGAAGCTTGAATTGTGTCCCCCAATTTTTATGTATTAGAAACTTAGCCCCCAGTGTGACCATTAAGAGGGTGGGAAATCCTATTATGAAAATTGAAAGGTGGAGCCTTAAAGAGGTGATTGGATTATAGGAACGTGCTTTAGCTCTGCTCTGCTCTCTCTGCTTTCACTGACTTGCAATGCGAAACAGTTGGTGTCAGGTCTGCCGCCGGCTGACCCGAAAAGCCCTAGCCTCGTTCCTTGGTGGGCAAGCGAATTGCCTAGATTCCTCTTTCCTTCCAGTCCCTGTTGGGAGGAGACAGGGGAAGAGATCTGTGAAGAGAGGTGAGCACAGCCGCTGGCCCCAAACAGCCCGTTAAAAGGACACTCAGACGCAGTGGGGGTTCTGTCGAGCAGTTCCGTTTATTATCACACAAGCACTTGCTTTTAAAGGCAAATAGGAACAGGAGGTTTTTACATCCTCCAATCAGCTTAAAGTTTATGAGAGCATGCATCCTGTCTCAATGCCTAGCTATTGCAATCACACAGTGTTCATGAGCACGGAAGCGTGTATTTGGCCAATAAGGGCTAAGGCAAGGTTCCCGAAGACACTCTCACCCTACTTCCTCCTGGCGCCGTCTTAGGCTGCCACATTAATATGCCCTTGTGGGCACATAATGGTGCCGCTTGTAATGTCACTTAAGGTGGCGTTAGTTTTTAAGGCCCGACACGTTGGGTCACTGTCACCACCATCAGATGGACTTTGGACTTCCCAACCTCAGATACTGTAAGCAATAAATTTTGTTTTTCTTTATAAATCATCCAGTTTCAGGTATTTTGTTATAAGCAACAGAAATGGACTGATACAAAGTCTGTACTGAATTTACTTTTGTGTTAAACTTAGTGTGGATGGTGCTCAATCTCTGGATCTATACCACAGTCTCTCTGTGGAACCTGTACTTCTTATCTGTTAAACTGTTGTCACTTTCTACTGTGACTCTGCCCTTGAGTTCTTTCCTGTGGTGGAATCAAGAACCTGGTAAGAGGACTAGGTAGGTTGAGACCAACTGTCAGTCCCCCCAGAACCAACCTCCAACATCACTGTAACAAAGAAAATAGAACACTAGGAAAAATTCCGATTCATCCTTTATAGAGCTTTTGAAAGTAACCAAAGACTTGTGACAATGAGAGAAGAATTTATACAAGAAAATATGCTAAATCTTGGTAAAAACAATAAGCTTTGCAGAGGTTAAAATAGCCCTATTCTTATTAACTTCTTTCCAGCTTTGTGGTAGCCTTACCACCATTGTTACTGTGAAAACAGCAACCTAGAAGGCACTGGAAGGAGAGAACCACTTTCAGAGCTGTTTTTAAATTCCTATCCACAGAGCATTGTCATTATTTGACTACCTGACAGCTACTAGGAGAAGCCTAGTTCAAAGGGCTTTAAAAAAAAAAAAAAATTTGAATTGACTCAAAGCTATTAATGGAAAAAACACTATCACTGGGGTGTTTATTGATAACAATCTATGTTGGTTGTTTAACATTGCAGGTGCAGGGCCGGCCCGGTGGCGCACTACTACAGTGCGCCGCTTGGGAGTGCGGCGGTGCTCCCGCCGAGGGTTCGGATCCCACATACAGACCGGTTCCCCTCACCGGCTGAGCGGGGTGTGGGCGCAACACCGAGGGTTGCGATCCCGTTGCCGGTCCCGGTCCGGTACAGGCGCGACACTGAGGGTTGCGATCTGTTGCCGGACACGAAAAAAGACCAAAAAAACCCAAAAACATTGCAGGTGCATGAGGCCATAATCCTAGATGAGACAATCAAGAGCCTGACCAAAAACCAAAAAACATAAAATGAAGATGTAAGAAATTAAATATAGCTAGGGCACTGTATTTATTTTTTACCGTAAAATTTTATTTTATTTTATTTTATTTATTTTTTAATATATTTATTTATTATTAATCTTACCTTCTAAGATGCTGTTGTGGACCACTTGTGGGAGAGGGGGAGAGGGAAAGGAGGAAGGAAATAGGGTGGGAGGAGGAGGAAGTGGGGAGGGCATGGTCAAGGCCTATGGCACCCACCTCATTATGACAAAGGAGACCAGGGAGCTTCCGGCGCTGGCTCGGTCATTGCTGGGATGGATGCACATTTTGGGGGCAGTGGCTGAAGCCCTCAGCACCCACGGCCCCAGCTCAGGAGCCCAGTGTGTTTCCAGTGGTGGCTCAGTGGTCATCACTGGGCTAGTTGCAGATGTCAGGAGGCTTGACTGAGGCCCATGGCCCTCACCATTACCTGGATTGGGAGGCCAGGGGGCTTCAGATCCTTCTAGATTTCACAGGTGTTCTTTGGTGGTGTTAGACCTTTACTGCTTAATATCAAACTTTATCTCTGATCTGTGGGTATTTTGTTTTTTCTTTCATTCTTGTGTTGTATTATTCACTGTTCCCACCACTAGAAGTCTAGCCTTAAAGCCACCAAGGCTCGAAATGGTGAGAGTAGTCCTTTCTTTCTCTTATCGAGAGAGAAGGCTTCTCCTGCCTTCATGAACTCTGCAGTTCTCTCCTTCTCTTCCCCTGAGCTCTAGTGGCCCCAGCTTGGCTTTCATTGCTTTTTAATAGTTGTAAATTGGTTGATTTGTGGGAGACAGTGATGCTGGGGACCATCTATTCTGCCATCTTGACTGGAAGCCTCTCTCTACGGCATTTTAAAAAGCTCTGATAAATTCCTGAAGATACAGAGGGTCATGTGCATGTGCAGGGTTGTGCATATCCCCCCAAAAGACCTGAAGAGGTCATAATCTCTCACTTCTGGCTGACCTTCAGACCCTGCACAAGCAAGAAGTGAAGGCTAAGTTAGAGATGTAAAAGATGTGTTAAAAAGGTGCCCTATCTTACAAACACAAAGCTCCTAGGTAAAGAGTCTAAGGCTTACTTGTTGAAGCCATTTAAAGAAATCTCTGTCCAATAATTAACAGATCACTTACCTAAACAAACAGAGATTTTACTGGCCACAAACAACAAAGAATCGGCTTTTAATAATTAGTTCAGGAAAGTCATCAAACAAAGAGCAGCAATGGCAACAATAACACCAAAGCAATAGCAATAAACACTAGGAGGAAGGTCTGATTTCTAGAGTTGCAACATTTCATTCAAAATGAGTAGTTTCAAAAAAAAAAAAAA
>NW_007736074.1:41785-43325 GCF_000696425.1 Galeopterus variegatus
AATAAGCACATATAGGGATGTTTAACATTATTAGCAATTAGAAAAATCCAGATTAAAAACACAATGAAATGTTACTACACACTTGCTAAAATCACTAAAATAAAAATAGTGACAATATTAAATTCTATTGAAGATGCAGAGAAACTAGGTGGGTCATACATTGTAAATTGAAATGCAAAATGGCATAGCCACTCTGGAAAATAGGTTAGCAGTTTCTTAAAGGAGTAAGCATGCAGCTACCATAGGACCCAACAATTTAACTTATGGGCATTTGTCCCAGAGAAATAGACCTGCGTTCACACAAAAACTCATACACAAATGTCTATAGCAGTTTTATCTGTAATATCCAGAAACTGTATACAATGCAGATGTCCATTAATGGCTGAATGGAAAAATGGACAATGGCACATTCATACCCAAAATATGAACACAATAAATGAAGATATAGAGTATTACCAAGAATTTGAAACTCTAAAACATATCAAATCAACATTCTCCACATACAGAATACAATATCTGAAATTAAGAATTTATTTTATTGGTTTAATAGAATAAAAATAGCAGAAGATGACATTTGTAAAGTTCAGGATAGGTCAAGAAGAATAGAGAAGTCTACAGAAAAAAATAATGAGAAAGAAGAATTGAGTGTAAGATATATGTGAGAAAGTGTTAAATTCAGCTATATGCTACTGACAAAAGACACACTTTAAATATGAGGACATACAAAAGTTGAAACTGCAGTGGTCGAAAGAATTATTATGTAAGCACTCACCAAAAGATGGTTGGTTTGGTTATATTATAACAAATGGAGAAAAATATCAAAATTGACACTTTATATTATATTTAGTGAGATATAAAATAAAGATGTAAAAGTTAAAATTTATATTTATATTTAAATTTTTTATTTATATATATATACTATTTATATATGTAAAGAATGTTATATATACACAATACACATATATATTATATATTATAGTGTCTAATAGGGCAACCTGTAAAATTATAGGTACTTAAGTTTGAATCCCAACTTACCTCATTTCCTTAATTATAGAATAAAATAATAATATTACTAGCCCACTGGTTAACTGAAATAACTAAATAGTCTAAATCAGAAAATTATTATTTTTATTGTTTAATTCTTACACAAACACACACTATTGTAAAAACTCATAAAAGCTAAATACATAGATCATGCTCCATTAAAAAAAGTAACTATCACATGATAAATAATCATAATGATTAAAAAATATATTACTTCAGAGAGGTACAGAATTTAAAATTTGATTGAAATAATGTTCAGCAAAATGTGTAAAATTTAAATGAAGTATAAATAATAACTGCTTAACTAATAAAGTTTTGGACATGTTAATAGTAATAAGTTCTGCAGACTTCCTATATTCTTTAAAAGCAAAGGAAAAGACAGGTAATTAAAAACTCTATATTCTGCCCTAAACATTCACACAAAGAATTTTCACCTGAAGTTTTCAAATTTTTTGAAAGGCTTCCTTTTTTTTTTTTTTTTTTTTTCCCTTTTTTT
>NW_007736074.1:44079-48737 GCF_000696425.1 Galeopterus variegatus
GAGCGGGAACCGGTCTCCACATGGGATCTGAACCCTCAGCGGGAGCGCTGCCACACTCCCACACCAGGCCGGCCCGAAAGGCTTCCTTTTACCATAGAAGATTTTCATCCTCAAAAACTTACTTTCTTCTATTCCCCTGGAAGAAGAACATATATAAAACATAGATAAAACTCCATAAACTATAATAACCTATCATGATGTATTACACAATTTAGCCTTTATAGGGCAATCATTTGATTTTCTCACCAACATCACATTTACTGTTGCATACGAAAAACAAAACTACAGCTGTAGACACAGTGAAAATATAATTGTAAAAAAAAAAAAAAATCCCTGCTATTCTAACAATGAATAGAATACCAAAAAACAAATAATCCAAATAAAAAAGGGAAAAGGAACTGAATAGGCATTTCTCAAAGGAAGATATACAAATGGCTTACAAGTACATAAAGAAATGCACATCAGTAATCATCAGGCAAATGCAAATCAACACAGCATTGAGACATCATTTTATCCCAGTTAGACTGGCTATTTTCTTTTCTTTTCTTTCTTTTTTTTTTTGTGACCGGTAAGGGGATCGCAACCCTTGGCTTGGTGTCATCTGCACCGCACTCAGCCAGTGAGCTCCGCGGCCATCCCTATATAGGATCTGAACCCGGCCGCAGCGCACCCAGCGCCGCTGCGCTCCCAGCGCCGCACTCACCCGAGTGAGCCACCGGGTCAGCCCTAGACTGGCTATTTTCAAAAAGACAGAATAACAAATGCTGGTGAGGATAGAGAAAACCTCTTCTATGCTGTTGGTGAGACTGTAAATTGTTACAGCCATTATGGAAAACAGTATGGAAGTTTCTCAAACAACTACAGATAGAACTACCATATGATACAGCAATCCTACTTCTAGGTATATAACCAAAGGAACAGAAATCATCTTGTCAAAGGGATACCTGCACTCCCATGTTCACT
Source organism: Galeopterus variegatus (assembly GCF_000696425.1). Classification (NCBI taxonomy): domain Eukaryota; kingdom Metazoa; phylum Chordata; class Mammalia; order Dermoptera; family Cynocephalidae; genus Galeopterus; species Galeopterus variegatus. The sequence goes on from NW_007736074.1 coordinate 45,043, forward strand.
GAAGTTCTGTTTACAGTAGCCAAGATATGGAATCGACGTAAATGTCGATGAACAGATGACTTGAATAATAAAAATGTGGTATATATACACACATTTGGAATACTACTCAGCTATATAAAAGAATGAAATTCTGCCATTTGCAGCAACATGGATGAGCTTGGAGAAAGTTAAGTTAATTGAAATAAGCCAGACATAGAAAGAGAAATACTGCATGTCCTCACTCACAATCGGGAGAAAAGAAAAGAGGGGAGGTGAGGGGAGGAAGGAAAAGAACCACGATAGTATATCAGACTTACAGGAGGAGAGAAAAGACCTATGGTTACCAGAGGTGAGGTGGGAGAGAGGACAGGGGAGGTGGGTTAGGGCGTATTTAGGTAATGGATAGAAAGAATAATTACTATTTATAATGACAAACATGCTAACAATACTGTTTGATCATCATGTATTGAACACAAATACTAATTGTCAACTCTGTACCTCATAAATATGTCTAATCAAATGTTTCAATTAAAAATTTTAAAAAATAAAATCATAATTTCATAAGATAGAGATGCACTTTCACTGTTTTATCTCATTGAATTAAACTATGTTCTGAACTAGAAATAATGTATCATTGTTTTTTACAAAAGTTTTATACTGACATTTCTGAACATTTTCTCCAGTGCTGTTTTTTAGTAAGCATTCATATCATGCATTTAAAGTAGAAAATTCAGTACAGATGAAAGATGCACTTTCAGGTGCTTCCTTTCAGAGATTAAACTTAAGTCTGAGCTAAAAAAATAAAAATTAAAAAACAATAAAAAATAAAAGAAAAATTTCAGCAATGAAGATAAAAGATGCACTTTCTGCTGCTTCATTTAAATAAATTAACCTGAACAATGAACTATGAATGACGTATCATTGTTTTTCCCGTGAGTTTTATGCTGATGATTCTAGATCTGTTTTATAATGCTTGTTATCAATGGATATTGTTACAGGCATTCAAAATCAGATTTCAGTAAGGTAGATATGAGATTTACTTTTTCCTTCATGACAGTGAATTAAACTAAATTCTGGACTATGAAAGGAAAAAAAAAGATACCTACCACCAATACATCTATTTTCATACTGATAATTACCATGAATGACAGTCGATTTAATAGATATTATATATGCTTACATTTTTGCATTATTATAGAGGGATACTCCATATTTTTATCAAAAACAAAGTTCATTCTTGTATTTAAGCCAGGAAGTATTTTATCTTGGTCGTTTTTTTTTTATCATAATCTGCATTAGGCATGTTATTTGTGTTATTTCTGTGTATAAAAGGTCTCTTAAATTCCAACTCCACTTATTATATTTTCTCTCATAATTTTAGTTCCAGTGTGCTTTTTCTTTGGTTGAATTGTTTCAGTTTAATGTGTCACTGTCTCAGTCTTTCTCTACTCTAGATCATTTCTATTGCCTAGAGAGTGATATGTGCCTTAAAAGAAAAATCTGAGCCAATTCTTTCTTTTTAATTTGCCTTCTTGCACATGTAACACTTTATTGTCTGTTCAGGTAAAAGAAGCATTATTTATTTAAAAGTTTTTTAAAAAGTTATTTTAGTAATTGTTTTAGAAGAGATGACTAATTCAAGTTGAAAATATAGGAATTATAGCATTTTGCTCTGGCATAAGGTAAAACTCAAACATTTGATGAATTAATGCATGAAATTCTAAGTGGATGAATGCTTTCAAAAGGTAGAAATAATAACTGACAATATTCAAAAGCAGTCAAAGACAGAAGCACTCAAAGTAGAAGTTTTCCCATTTTTAATAATGACATTAGTAGATTCTATAGACTCTTGTAGTGACTGCTATGAAAATAACAGTTATTTAAAGGTGTAAGAGATTATTGCCTAAGAAGTTACCATATTTATTTATTTATTTTTATTTTTTGGTATAGACATTTTGTATTAATTATACAAAGCCTCATTTTCTATAGACATTCTCTCTTGGTTATTGGAAATAATATTCCCAAGCAAAGGATTCAAGTTCATTACCTCTGGCTCTGTACCCTGAAAAGGAAATAATATTCTCAATAGAGACGGCAAAACTAACTTTGTCCCCTGCGTGCACACGCTCTCTCTCTCTTTCCCTCTCTCTCTCTCTCATGACAGAGAATATATATACATACTTATACATGTATATATATTCTCTATTATTTCACTATATTGCTTTATTCTCTTTTGAGGATGTTAAGGAAAAATAAAATTAAAATTTGTTTTCTCAGGTACACATAGGGTCAGAATTTATTGTCTTAGAAAAGAATGTTACAATTTGGAGGAATAATAGTTTGTCTTCTAGGTATAGACTTTGTGTGGTTCTTTAACGTTTTAATTTAAATTTGGATTGACCTCTTAACCCAACACCCACTTTAAATTTATTTTTCTCAGATGACACATAAATTATAGAAACATTTAGATAGTGTTTCGCTGATATAAAATCACAGATAAACCCTTGAAATATATTCAAGAACTTATAATGAAAAAGGAAGCTCTTTATTATAGTGCTAATTCATTATGTTTTATTTTTGAGTACAAAAATTAATTTGCTAATGTAAAGCATTATTGGACACACTTTTATGTCAATCATTTCATTGTTGATGGTTTTGCAGTTTTTAATGATAGGTGCTGGATAAACAGAATTAGGGAATTCTTTAGTGTGTTAAAAATCCTTTAGTGTGTTAAATTCTTTAGTGTGTTAAAAACCAAGTTAAATTCATTTAAATAGATTATTATGTTATTTGGCAACATTTATAAGAATATCATCTATATTGCTTGTGACAGAAAAAATGCTTCTTATTGAAGATTTCTAAAATTGCAGCAACTGTTTCGTGGTCAGTGAACAATGTTTTTGACACAGTGCTTTTTTTTTTCTTTTTTCTTTTTGGCAGATGGTCAATATGGTTTGACACGACGTCTTTTTAACTTCCTTTAAAAAATAATATTTCGAATGATAATAATATATTTTAAATAACATTACCTGAAGTTTTCTTTTTATAACTTTTTAACTAGTGTTGTCTCAGAGAAGTGATTTCTGCCAATCTCCACCTCCATCAGAAATGGACACTAAAGTCTTAATCCAATAAGTTTATTTCATGACGCTTACAAAAATAGTTTGCTCAAAATTAGGCACAGGACCTAGTTCTGGCAAGTGAATTCTACGCATTCTGGCAAAGCAAAGTTCCTTGACTTTTCCTTGGTTACTACATGAATAGACTCTCATCACCTCTAAACTTGATTGTTGAAGGTGTGAAGTCTGAAAGCACACCTCTTTTCCAATCACAAAGGAAGAGCTGATGAATGTATGTAGAGACAAACATTTATGCTGACAGAGAAGGCAGGGAAAAGAGACTAAGGTTGTCCTCATTCTGAAAATATTGCCGAAAATATTTGAAATGATGAACCGAACCTTACCTGATCTAGCTTTATCTCTAGACTTTCGGTTGAGATGGACAAAACTTCCCCTTATTGTCTAACAGGCAATGAGTTGAATTTTATGTCATTTAAAATAATATGCTTTTTAAAAGATACATTGATGCTCCTTTAACGTTTAATACATACATTTAATAGTAATAATAATAATAATAATAATAATAATAATAATAATAATCCCATGCATTTAATAGCTATCGTTTTTTTCAGAATAGGAGTTAAAATAATTATGAGC
>NW_007736074.1:49276-54883 GCF_000696425.1 Galeopterus variegatus
TATTATTATAATCCCATGCATTTAATAGCTATCGTTTTTTTCAGAATAGGAGTTAAAATAATTATGAGCTGTGGTGTATTTTTTGATCTAAAAAAATGCTATGAAATAAGAAAATAACACATAAAGATAAAAAATATTACAATCAGAAGTGCTATAACATATTGCTAAATAACTTATTGATTATAAACAAAGCAGAAGAAAGATTACTAAATTTTTGAACCTGAAAATAAAATAAAAATAAAAAATATTATTTGTGAAATGGTGAGATAAAGCTAATGTAGTAATTATAAAGAATTTAGGTACTTACAGATATTGCATTTACTTTGGTACTTAGAGTGAGTAGCTGCTAGCCACATGGCCATTGATATTTAAATTCAAATTTATTTAAATATATAAAATAAATATGTGTATCTTTAAATAAGTAAAGCTTAAAAATCAGCTTTTCAACCTAGCTAGTCACTTTTAAGTGGTTGGTAGTCAAGTGAGTCTAATGGTTACTGTGTTGAACACTGCAAATATAAAATATGTTTAACATATCAAACAGTTCTGTAATATTATTTATTAATTTCAGAAAAACACGCCTTTCTTTTTATGTTATCAGTTAATCTGGGGGTCTATTCAATCTGAAGATATAGTCATACCACAGACAAATCAGAAAGGTATAATTTTAGTTTAAACTATTACAACACCCAAGCATTATTTTTTTCTGTGTCCTAACTTCCTAACATTAGTTTTAAATTCAGTATGTTTTTGACTCTGTTAAAACAAGATTCATATTCTAGTGTAGATTAAGCCACCTTATGCATTCGCAGAGACAGAAGTTCTTATTTAGCTGCAGATTTGTAGCAAGAACACCAACACTGACCTTACTGCCACACTTGGGACACTGCTCAGGCCACCAATAAGACCCAGATATATCCACTACATTTTGAGCTTATTAGTCTTTGCAAAGGCCTCTACTGAAGCCCTCAGGTATGCCAAATTGTTGCAGCCCTTTAGAACTACTTACACCTGCAAGCTTATACACATTTCTCAGAGTGGATAGGACTCCATCTTATCCTCTCCAAGAGGGTGGAACCAATGCACAACCTTCCTTGGACTAAGTGCTTTCCAAGTCACAAGCATGGAATTGGCTCATGTGCCTGCATTCACCCCTCAGCAATGTATCAGTACACGCACTGGCTTTTAGCCACCATAACCAGTTACACCATCACCTCTGCAAATGGCATTTAGCACAAATGTGTCAAATACACTAACGGCAATCTCTTCGCAGACAACCCAGTTACAACTGAATGTCTGGTCAGGTCTATATCATGGTCAGTGAAGATAAAGGCAGTTTTCCTCCAGTATTATCCTGCCTCACTCTAGACTTTATTCACACAGATTTCTTCCCTGTTATTTGCTATAAACTTTTTAATACCAACCAAATGTAGGTTGTCTTTCCCTGGTGCATTAGTTACTCTTTAACATCTTTCTTGTGCTTTTTACCTCACAGTTTCTTGAGTTATAGATTAGAAAGTACCTACAGTTTTGGATGCTACTCTATAATTTAAACCTTTGGAAGTATTACCATTAAGTACCATTCAAAAGATCCCAAAAAGTAACATCAGGCCCTGAGGATATAGAGAAGAATTATTGTATGCCAACGAGGTAGCATCAGGTGCATTTTCCAAATGGGAGTTCTCATTTTAGTGAACAGAGCAGTCCAGGGGCAATTTTCTTGCCCTTACCTACGCATTTATACCCCAGGTAACAACTCAGAAATTACATGATAAGACAGCTATAAAAGCCACCATGCTTAAAGGCCATGCATTTTAAAAACAATACCAATATCTCCTGTTAACAGATCATGATCATAACTTTTAAGATCCTGGCAAGGGGAATACCCAACTGCAAGAACCACTGCACTCACGGAATCTCAAAGCATTGACTTAACATAGTACCGAATGGTACAGCCAAGGATATAGGAAACAAAATGTACATAGAAATTTAGGAATTGGTAAGGACAAAGTAATATTGTCATTATTTGTACAAGTTGTTATCCTTTCATGAAAAATGAACAGTTCATTAAAACTAATTAGAGTAGGTCCTTGGGTGTGAGGTCAACTTCAATACGTTTATCAATGGCAATCAATATCTCCATCAGCAATAATCAACAATAAATATAATTATAATTAATTTATCTTTCATATTAGCAAGAGAAAAATATGAATTATCAAGAATTAACATAGCAAAGAATGCAAAGAACTCTGGAGAAAATGTAAAAACTCTAGCAAATAAAGTTAAAAATATAAATAGAGAATACTGCATGTTCTTTTTTTTTTTTTTTTTCTTTTGTGTTTTTCCACCCTCGGGCGGGAGCGCCCCCGCGCTTCCCAAGCGGCGCACTATCCAGTGCGCCTCTGGGCTGGCCCTGCATGTTCTTGATTCAAATGAATATAAGAAATATGTGACTTCTCTCCAAAGGAACCTATAAAAATAGTGCAATTAAAAGTAGATTTTATAAAAAACATAGTAATTTTATTCAAAATTTTTACATAAGGATAAAGGTCTAAAAGTGTTGTCAATTCTGAAAAAGCAGAGCAAAGAAGATTTAAATGCACAGTCTTTTAACTAATATGTGATTTTACACAGGCATCATAATAAAATAGAAATGGTATACTTGTGCTGACTAAAAGAACAGACCTTTAGAATAATTGCATAGCATACAAATTTTAAAGAAAAACTCATATACGTGTGGTGACTACTTAAACATGAAAGAGGGTGATATGAAACTGAAGAAGAATTGATTCTTTAATAGATTGTTTTGGAAAACGAGATAAATTATTTAAAGAAACGAAACTGATCATCCCTAATACTATATGTTAAACTAGAGAAAAGATGGATTATAGCCTAAAATTGAAAGTAAAATTATAACATTAATGTCTAAAATATGACGGAAAATCCTACAAATCAACATGAACCTCCCCTCCCCCACCCCAGCAATTTCAAAAGAAAAGAATGTTAATGAGATGGCACTAGGCAGAGTCCCTGAAAGGAACAGACAAAACATGCAAACTGGGTTACTATATACGTTTAATAAGGGAGTATTTACAAAGTGATGGACAGGGTTTAGGAACAGCACCAAAGTTTGCTGCAGGACCATGAGACTAGTAATAGCAGAAGCATTGTTAGGACTCTTAGGCCTAAAAGGGAAAGGCCAGAAAGCAGTTGTACAGAAAAAAAAGGATATAAAGTAACAGTGTCAACTAGAACCCAAGGATTCTTGTAGGTGGCTGTTCATAATCCACAGTGATATGATAAAGAGAGACCAATGGAACGAATACCCCTCTCCATGACTCCAATGTCCTGGTTGTGTATTCAATGTTGGATGCAGACCACAAATCTGAGGGCAAGGAAGCCTATCAATGTCGCCTGTTCTAGTCAACCTTTCAGGACAAACATTAGGGTTGAGAAGGTTGATAGGGAAGGGTGGGAAGAGGACCTCAAAGACAAAACACATGTCTAGCAAAGACAAGAACAAGCAGTGTAGAAGCCAGAAACTACCAAGTTAAATATCAAGTGGGCTCTTAATATTGCCTCTCATTAGCTCTTAAATTAACTCAGCAATCACACTACATTTCTCTAATCCACTCACTTTTTCACTTCCCTCGATGGCACTTCATAATTTCTTTTTAATCCTGAAACTTGCAAGAACGCCTCTTCCATCTTCACTATTAGTTAAGAACTTTTCTGTCTTTCTTGTGAAAAAATCAGAGCAATGAGAAGAGAATTTGCACATACCCCACTCACCGTACTACCCACCTGCCAGCATATGTAGTTATATATCGTGCCCTATTGCTACTAACTCTATTTCCCTACTTTAAATTAACTCTTTCATGTGTGTCCTAAATTCCAAATATTTTGCCTTCAATAAATCATTGTTCCTGGAGTTTTTCTAATTAAATTTTATCTAACAGATGATTGCCATCAGCATCAAAATGTTTATCCCATCTTAAAAAAAACACTTTTTCACTTTGCTTTCTCCAGAAATATCCCATCTTTTGATTTCTCTTTAGAGAAAAAAAAGCAACCACCACCAAAATAAACTAGAATTTAGCATATGACTTCAAATTTTTATATGACTTGAAATTTTTTTTTTGGATTTCCAAAATGTTTAATATTTAAAGTCTAGGACATTTATTATTTTTTCTATTAATGATGGGTATTCTGTGCCTCTGTTTGCTACGATACTAAATGACCATTCTGTATTTAACCAAATTTTCTTTGAATTTTGTAATTTTTTTGTCATCATTTTTGTTATCACACATGCCCTCTCCTTCCCTTCTTCTCTTCCTTCCTTTTAAATTTTGTTTTGTTTTGTTTGTTTCTTCCGAACACCAGTTACATGAATGTAAATGTTTTTCTTTCTTCCATATTTATAACTGTACCATTCAGGATAAGCTTGGTTATGTTGCAGTAACAAACAACCCCACAGATGTCAAGAGCTTAAGACAACCAAGTTTACTTCACTCATTGCATGTCATCAGGTGGGTTCTGCATCATGGACATTCAAGAGCCCTCAGTGACAGAGATGCTTATCACAGATACAGGGACCAAGAGACCCTGGAAGACCACACCTGGGTATCTAAAAGTTCTGCCAGGAAGGGCACATATCACTTTGGTTCACGTTTCCTTGACCATAAAAATAACAGGCACGTGACTGAGCTTTAGCTGTACAGCAATGAAGCCTCCTGCTTGCAGAGAATGAGTGCCAATAATTTTAAACATCTTTAATGAAAAACAAAATAATTTTCTCTTAATCTTGTAAAATATTTAATAATTTTCATTTTGTTTTACTCAGTTCTCCAATTCAAATCTTCCATGGGTCCTTACTGTACTTTTGCCAGTGCCTAATCTTCATATTGTTTTCAATTTGTTTTTTGTTTCTTTTATAAAATGTTCCTCTCATTTCTTTTGAGCCTCACCTGCTTATGCTTTATGTTACCATATCTTTCCTGGGCCCTTAAGTCTATGCTTTGAGTTTATTTTAAAAATAGTTAATGTGCTGGATTTGTCAATATGGTCACACATTTTTTTGATACTCCTTCTTCAAGAGGTGGACCCTAGTCCCCCTCCTCTGGACTGTGGGCTGAATTTAGTGACTTGCCTTTAACAAATAGAATAAAGTGGAAGTGATAACACAAAGATTTGAAGACTCAGTCAAAACAAGGCGCTATGACTTCCACCTTGTTCTCTCTGTCTTTTCCCCTCACTCCCTCTTCCATTAATCATTCCATAGGAAAGAACCAGCTATGTTCTGAGCAGCCCTATGGAAAAGCCCACATGGTAAAGAACTGAGACATCTGTCATCAGCCACATAAATGAATAGGAAAGTAGATCCCTTAGCTTCTGTCAAACCTTGGGAAAACCAGCAGACATATAGATGACAACCTCAACATAGCAGAGACCCTGAACACGAACCACCCAGCTAAGCTTCTCCAAATATCTGACCCAAAGAAACTGTGACAGCATAATGTTTTTCTAAATCATGTGAAAATGTTAAAAATTTTTACCAGCTTCAAAATAAACATTTTGGTTTATTTTTATCCCCATCCATTTGCTTTT
>NW_007736074.1:55185-56715 GCF_000696425.1 Galeopterus variegatus
CCTCACTCCCTCTTCCATTAATCATTCCATAGGAAAGAACCAGCTATGTTCTGAGCAGCCCTATGGAAAAGCCCACATGGTAAAGAACTGAGACATCTGTCATCAGCCACATAAATGAATAGGAAAGTAGATCCCTTAGCTTCTGTCAAACCTTGGGAAAACCAGCAGACATATAGATGACAACCTCAACATAGCAGAGACCCTGAACACGAACCACCCAGCTAAGCTTCTCCAAATATCTGACCCAAAGAAACTGTGACAGCATAATGTTTTTCTAAATCATGTGAAAATGTTAAAAATTTTTACCAGCTTCAAAATAAACATTTTGGTTTATTTTTATCCCCATCCATTTGCTTTTTAAAAAATTTTAATTCTTTTAAAATTAATAACTGACTTTGAATGAGACTTATTCTTCCTTGACCAGCTATTGTTCATGCTAGGAATAATCATCTCTGATTCACAGTGAGTTTTATGAGGATCTAAGTTATTTTGCATCGTCCTGCCCTATACAGATTAAAAACTTCAGGTCTTCTCATAATACAGTCTTTCTTCTTCAACACGCTTTACTAAAATAATGCACATCTATGTGTTTATTTTCTGTCTTTTGTATTTCCCCTTGGTGCCCATTATTTCTGCAGAAATTCCTGCTTCATATCTAGGCCTCTGGCTCCTATTTCTACAAAGAACTTTGTTTGCTCCTGCTTTAAATAAATACCCTATGCTATTAGTCTGAGACCTCCAAGGTAACCTAACCTATATTCTCTTACTGTCCTGTTTTAATACATTCTTGCATTCCTTCACGTTCGTCACTAAATTTGGCAGCTCTTCCTCAATGTGATGCTTTGAGCTTAGGTTGGTCTCTTAAATTTAATTTTTATTATAATTTTTGTCATTTTCAGTACTGTTTAAAAGGATGAATGGGCAATGCCATATCACTCAATGATATATTTAAGGCATTATTTAATATCATTATTTATGAAGCTTCCCTTTTCTGTTTTAACAGCTGAATAGAATTCTACCACTATGATGTATCAAATTCATTTCTCTATTCTCCTTTTGAAGAAGGTTTTTGTGTTTTTAAATTTTTTCTGTTATAAGCAATGCTACAATGACTATGTCTTCAAATGTTTAGTGTTTCATAGAGGGTGTATTGATTCAGAATCCCTCTCTTCAGCAGCTACTTACCTGCTCACTATTGGCTATCAAGATTATATGTCTTCTTGGTTATTTGTTCAATCTTGTTTCAAAACAAATGCAAGAGGGGTGCACATTGCCAGCTGTGAATCTCATTCTTTTTGTTATAAACAGAAGACTAGTAACTCTTTTGACGAACTGGTATGGTCTGAGGTCTGCATTGCAATCATCTCTTCTGAAAATCTTTTCTTTCCTCTGTTTGACCTTCACTGCATTTAGCCATTTTTCCTGTCGCTGTTTGGAGATACAGAAGCTGCTTATTTTTTATGGAAAGGGCAATTTCTTTTCTGGCTCTATTACTCTTTGTTGTTGTTGTGGGATCTCAGCAAAAAAAAA
>NW_007736074.1:57677-58529 GCF_000696425.1 Galeopterus variegatus
AAAAAAAAATTAATTCTGTTTTATCTCTGACGTGCTGAACCTAGAAACTTTCCAGCTTCAAGAAACTCCTCATGAATGTAGTCATATATGAAGTGCCAATAACCACACATGCTTAGGTACATTAACCACTTTAATCAGAGGTCTCTTTTCCTTATTTATTCCCATCCAAACCAAAACTTAACTAAAAAATCTTTTCCACAAAGGAAGAAAGGTCAGTTCTTTATTTACTAATAAATAATAAGTTTGAGAATGATTGGACACATAATTTTTGTTCCTTTGTTTTTCCCATCTCAAGACTGATCAGATTGTTTTGAGTTTTCAGTGGAAGAAACCTTGGATAACCTTAATCTCTCTCTCTCTTTCTTTTCTCATGTTAGTCCTATTAGAGCTTCTTTATTTTAACAATGAATGGGCTCTCATATTGACTAAATACAAAATGAAACTGTCCAATAGTTTTAAAAGGAAAAATACATGAAATTCCTTAGTTATAATATGTTATTTGATCCCCATTAGTATCTATAGGAATTGTCAAAAATGATAATCACCTTTTACATGTTTCAGAATACTGGTACAACTACAAGTAATAAAAATAGCACACACATATTTTTTTGCCATGTGCTAATCCCAATTCAAAATGCTTTACTATTAACATTCAGTTTTTGCAATCACTCTATATGTTACATACAAATATTATCACCATTATACAGATTAGGAAATTGAAGCACAGTGAGTAATTTGCCCCACGTCACATAGTTAATAACTGGCAGAACTACAATGAAACTAGGCAATCTGGCTCCAAAGTTCATGCTTTCTGTTGGGGGCCTGAAGCCCCACACTCCTTCTTGTGAGACC
>NW_007736074.1:60384-62060 GCF_000696425.1 Galeopterus variegatus
TTTTTTTTTTTTTTCCTTTGTAAACACCATGCTAAATGCTTTAAAGGAAACATAGACTCTCATCAATCACACCAGAACTACATTTCATAGATAAGACAGCTAAGCTTCAAAGAAATTAGGTGAGTTATTTATGTTAACACAATTTGAAAGTAAAACATTTCATATTCTAACCAAATTTTATGTTCTGATGTTTTTACTGGTTACAGACAGACTGATGTCCATTTTAATTTCATAAATGGATTATTGAATATTTGGATGCAGCTTGCATCCAAATCTAGGAGATAATTTATATTTTTGATTAGTTGGCCCAGATTTTTATTTTGATAGGAAGTAGAGAAAAAATGTATTTTCCTGTTTAAATAAGTCTACTTTATACTAACAATGAAACATTCATTAGATATTTCAGCATTTACATACAGTGCATTACCACGTATATTTTTAGCATCTTTTCAATATATATGTTTTGTGAAACTGAGCAGAACAGATAATTTTTTAAAAAATTATTTAGATTANCCAGATTTTTATTTTGATAGGAAGTAGAGAAAAAATGTATTTTCCTGTTTAAATAAGTCTATTTTATACTAACAATGAAACATTCATTAGATATTTCAGCATTTACATACAGTGCATTACCACGTATATTTTTAGCATCTTTTTAATATATATGTTTTGTGAAACTGAGCAGAACAGATAATTTTTTAAAAAATTATTTAGATTACATCATTTTTTTATATTCTTAAAAAGTCCCTTTTATAAAATTCAACTTTGGTAAATATCGGGCACACACTTCTTCAACAGTATAATTTCGGGTGTCACAGTTTTCCCTGTCCCTAAATATTTTTAAAATTTATTTTAATTAAATACAAATTTAGTGTAATTGCACATATTTATGGAGTGCAATTTGATATTTCAATACATGTATATGTTGTAAAATGATCAAATCAGAGTATTTTGAATATCCATCATCTCGGGCACTTACCATTTCTTTATGGTAAGAACATTCAAAAGTCTCTTTTCTAGATATTTTGTAATATACAATACTTCACTGTTAAGTCCTCAACCCTACCATGCAATAGAAAACCACAACTTGTTCTTCCTAACTGTAACTTTGTAACCCTTGACCAACCTGTTCCCATCTTCCCCTTTTCCCTCCCCTTCCAGTTTCTGATAACCACTGTTCTGCTCTCTGCTTCTATCATATCTAAACATGTTTAGGTATTAAATGAGAAAGACTAAACAACTTTTTCACAAGAAAAAAACAGAGGCAAAGTCACCATTTTCACTTTTCAAGAAAAAATTTGTGAGAATAATTATTTTCTTTCTTTTTTTTTTTTTTTTCCTTTTTGTCTTTTTTCGTGTCCGGCAACAGATCGCAACCCTCAGTGTCGCGCCGGTACCGGACCGGGACTGGCAACGGGATCGCCACCCTTGGTGTTGCACTCGCTCAGCCAGTGAGCGGGAACCAGTCTGTATGTGGGATCCGAACCCTCAGAGGGAGCGCCGCTGCGCTCCTAAGCAGTGCACTGTAGCAGTGCGCCACCGGGCCGGCCCTCTCTTTTTAAGAAGACAGTGAAATATCTTTTTAAAGGCTTTAAAATGAAAATATATTAAAAAATAATTGTACTAGTTATATAACTTATAACTTAATATGATAATCTGATTTCAATATGAATAAT
>NW_007736074.1:62772-64420 GCF_000696425.1 Galeopterus variegatus
TCCGAACCCTCAGAGGGAGCGCCGCTGCGCTCCTAAGCAGTGCACTGTAGCAGTGCGCCACCGGGCCGGCCCTCTCTTTTTAAGAAGACAGTGAAATATCTTTTTAAAGGCTTTAAAATGAAAATATATTAAAAAATAATTGTACTAGTTATATAACTTATAACTTAATATGATAATCTGATTTCAATATGAATAATCACTGTGATTCCCCATGAATATTTTTTAGGAGGTAAGAACTATAGTGATCACACTTAATGAACCACATTTTTACTGACATTTTTAGTTTTACTACTAATATGGTATTCATCTGTTTAAAAAGATAAAAGGTGTCAATACACAGCATTTCATCATGGAATTAAAAATGATTGGTTTCGGGCCAAGCCCGTGGCGCACTCGGGAGAGTGCAGCACTGGGAGCGCAGCAGCGCTCCCGCCGAGGGTTTGGATCCTACATAGGGATGACCAGTGTGCTCACAGCACTCACTGGCTGAGCGCAGTACTGCCAGCCTCAAAAAGGACAAAAAAAAAATAATAAATAATAATGATGGGTTTCATGAGTATTTTCTATCAAAAGAGTTTTATATCTGCATGCGATGCTTAATCATTATTTTTCACATTTAACATTTTTAAAAACTTTAGGTATGATATTCATAACAAATGAATTTTATAACTTATTTTCAAAGAGAATATTTTCTTAGATTAAGACTTCAACCTTTCCTATCATGCTCCCCTATATTTACTTTAATTTTATAGGTAGATGATTCAGGCAGTAGGGGAGAAAGTACTTTCCATCTATACAAGAATAGTTTAATACGTAATGAACAGAAAAGGAAAATGGGAGTTTCTGGGATTGATGAGCTTGCATGTTCCTTTTCACAGATGCAAGGATATAACTTTTTTGCCAGATGATCTGACAAATGACTGTTTTATCTGGTGGTACTTTGAAATGTAACCTTTTAATGAGATGCTCCTTTCCAACTGGTCACTGTCACAGAGGATGGAATATTACCAAAAATATGATTCAAGTCTTAGCTGAGAAAGACAAATGTATTGTGACAACTGGGAACTCTAGGGGACTATGGGGATAGAGAAGGTTAATTGGAAATGATGATATTAATGCTCACAAATTTAATAAACTGAAGAGACTTAGATTGTTAAAAGTAGATTGCATTACTTTTCTTCCACCTAATAATGTCTGTTATTCATTTGAGAAGATTCATTTTAGATATTAAAATGAATAAAAATATAGAACCTTACGTGTGTCCTAAGCGTAAACATTGAAATATTCTATAATTCTAGAATAAGTAATTTATATCTATGGATAACTAATTCTTGAGGCTCGTGATTGTTTTTAAAAATGAAATTTTCATAGTCTAATGATTTTACACTGTTAAACCCATAATAACGATTATCAATGAATTGCACATTCTAAAAATACGCTTGATAAAATGCTTCTCACAGAACAATTTTCTGTGGTAAATAAGTTTGGTAAACATTAAAACAATAACCTTTTAAAGATTCAAAATGCTCATTAACATTCATAAAAACTATATTTAACCCCAAATTTCTCAAGCTTTTACCACTGAATATGTTTTCCAACCTGATAAGAGATAATGAAAACATGATTTGGTAAAAATCTAGCTTTCGGT
>NW_007736074.1:65362-66628 GCF_000696425.1 Galeopterus variegatus
CTGCTTTATTATTATAAATTAATAGATGCTTTGGCTTCTGAATAGTAAAACAACTCCTATATTTGTATTTTTATTTTTTCCATATTGTTCTTTTTATTCTTGGATATATGTTTTCATATAAATTTTAGGATTAATGTGGAAAGTTGCAAAAATATTCTCCATGAAATTTGACTGAAATATTGCATTTGCTGATTAATTTAGGCAAAATATCTAATTTAACAGTACTTAAGTATTCACAGAATTGAAATAATCCATGGACAAGCTATCAATATTTATTGAAAACTTTTTAACATCCTTAAGTAGAGATTTACTTCATAAAGATTCAGTTAATGAGTTTCTTCAGGTTTTGGTTGCTACTTATTTATTTTTGTGAAATAATACTTAGATGTATTGTCTTAGCAAATTTCAGGTATACAATACACTTTAGCTACCATGTCGTATATTTGATCACCAGAACGTGTTCATTTTGTAACTGATAGCTTGTAACCTTTTACCATCTGCCCATTTCCCCCTACCTCCCAACCTCTGGTAACCCCCCCTCTACTCTCTATGGATTTCTATGGGTTTCTATGAGTTTGAGGTTTTTAGATTCCACATATAAGTGATATCATGCATTATTTGTCTTTTCGTGTCTGGCTTATTCCACTTTGCATAATATTCTCCAAATTCATCCATGTTGATGGAAATGACAGATTTCCTTCTTTTTTATGGCTGAATATATTCTGGTATATATATATGTATATGTATATATATATATATGTATATGTATATATATATATGTGTATGTGTATGCATAACATTATATTTTATATATAAATATATATGTATATGTATATGTATATATATATATAAAACTTTTTATCCATTCATTTGTCAACAAACACTTAGGTTGATTGCATATCTTGACTACTGTGAAAATGCTGCATTGAATAAGAGAATGCAGATAATCCTTCTACATAGATATCCTTTGGATTTACACTCAGTGGTGGGATTCCTGGATCATATGATAGTTCTATTTGTAATTATTTGAGGAACCTCCAAACTGTCTTCCATCATGAATGTACCAATTAACATTCCTACCAACAATGTATGAGGATTCTCTCTTCCTCACATCCTCGCCAACACTTGTTATCTTTCAACATTTTGATAGTAACCGTCCTAAAATATGTGTAGTTGTGTCTAATTGTGGGTTTCATTTGCATTTCCCTGATAATTCATGATATTGACATCTATTCAACCTGTTGGCTATTTTATGTTTTCTTTGAA
>NW_007736074.1:68031-80279 GCF_000696425.1 Galeopterus variegatus
TTTTTCTTTCACTTTTGACAATTTAATTATAATGATTCTTAGTGAAGTCTTCTTGATGATCAATCTATTGGAAAATTAAATTTTACATACCTAGATGTCAATATCTCTCCCTAGCATTGGGAAGTTTTCTGTAAGATCTTCTTTGAATAAGCTTTCTGCACTTTCTCTTTCTCTCCTGATTCTGGGACTCACATAATGCTTATCTTAGTTGGCTTAATTGTGTGCCATAATTTCAATAGATTTTTTTCACTTTTTATTCTGCTTTCTTTTTGTTCAACTGACTGGTTAATTTTACATAATTTTTGTTCTAATTAACTGACTCTTTCTACTGCTAGATCAAATCTAATATTGAAGCTTGCTATTGAATTTTGCTGTGTGACACTGTATTCTTCAATTCCAGAATATCTGTTTGCTCCTTTTTCATAGTTTCTATCTCCTTATTGAACTTCTCCTTTTTGCTCATCAATTATTTTTCTAATATTGTTCAGTTATTTATCTGTGTTCTCTTGTAGATCATTGAGCTCCTTTAAGACCAATATTATTAATTCATTGTCAGGCAATTTGTAATCCTTCATTTCTTTGGCATTAGCCACTGGAATTGTTGTTTGTTTGTTTCCTTTGGCAGTATAATATTTTCTTGATTCGTTGTGTTACCTCTATTGCTGTCTTTGAATCTGAAGAAGCAGTTACCTCTTCCAGTGCTTATGATTAGTTTCAGGAGAAAAGTATCTTCACCATTGGGCCCAGCTTATATTAATTATATTAACCCAGCATGATATTTTAGAGATATGTTAGCCCTTTTCTACAAGTGCACCCATTTTACTTCTTGTGCTCCCTTTTATGTGAAAGTCTTAGGATTGTGTGCCTCTCTCAGTTTCACAAAGCCAGGCCTGGTGCTCTCAGCCTCCAATTTATTTTTCATAAGACAATGTCCTGAAGTGGTTAAAGTTGTGCACATTCTCCCAAACCAGCAGAATTGAGTGGGCTGCTAAGATCTGCACCTGTAGTTAAGAGCTGCTCATGACTGTGGNATTGAAATCTCTCAGCCCACTCGGCTATTGAAATCTCTCAGCTAAATTCCAAATCCCACAAAGGTATTCTTGTCAATGAGTAGTTGCCAAAAATGGTGCTTCTCTTTGGGGATAAGGCTGGAAACTTGTATTCTGCCACATGGTTTATGTCCCATATATTGAACTTTTAGATAATTTATAGATGTAACTATGTATTCTAATTGTTTTTAGTTATTATTTTTTAAGTAACTTGTCTGAACTGAAACTGCAAAATCTGTCTCCTTTTAAAAGAATATAGCCTCTGACATGTCTTATATTTTTGTTATTACTATTGCTGCTTCTTATTTTTTTATTTTTTATTTTTTTTTAGTCTACCTTGTGGGGTATCATTTTCTATATTACATTGCTTAGTGTCATCTAAGGCTCTGAACTGAAGTTTTGTTCAAACTCCTCACACCTAAAAGGCTTTTATTTAGTGTTGATTGATCTGTGTGTGGATTAAGAAAAGTATTAAAAATTTACCCAGTTAAATAAAATCTTTTTATTTACACTGTCCATTGTCTATTTGGCATCTCTCCTGCATGGGAGTGTAATTTCTCCAACAATCAGGGATGTGTGTAGAGTGTATCTAATTCTACGTATATTAGTTTGCTAGGGTTGTCATCTCTAAACACCACACTGTGTGGCTTAACAATAGACATTTATTTTCACATAGTTCTGGAGGCTAGAACCCTAAGATTAAAGTATTGACAGGTTTGGTTTTTCCAGAGACCTTTCTCCTTGGCTTGCAGGCAGTCATCTTCCTGCTGTGTCCTCACCTACCCTTTCTTCTTTGTGCACACATCCACTGTGTATATTCCCCGTCATATGAACACCAGTCATATTGGATCAGGGCCAACTGATAAGACATTATTTAACCTTAATTATCACTTTAAATGCTTTATCTCCAATTACCATTCTGCAATATACTGGAGGTTAGAACTTTAACATGAATTTTGGGAAGACACAATTTAGTCTTTTATAATATGATTCTCCTCTCCAGGAATTGTCTGTTCAAGTTTTGGCTGGCCCACTATTTACTCTAATCAGAATCATAACCTCAGATACCCAAAGCAAGGTGTTTTCCCCATTTATTTTCTACCACTTTACCACTTTTAGTTAGCAAAGCCTTGGGTTTTTACCTCCAACTCTCATGCCCGATTAAGTCTGTACACTCTGACAGCTCAGCTGCCTGTTCTTATACCCAGCCTTGCTCTTGTAAAACTGTAGTTTTTATCAATTTAGTGTGAGGATAAAGAATAGGAACAATCTCAAGCAATGAGAAGGCAAATTTCCACTTTCTTTTTTTTTAAGTGAAATATATAGCCTTTATTTTCTTAACATGGCAATTTATTCATACTTTTTAAGTAATTAATTAAATTTAAATTGACATATATTGATTGTACATATTTATAGGGTGCAGAGTTATATTTTAATATATGTATACAATGTGTGATGATTGAATCTGGATAATTAGCATATTCATCATTACAAAAATTTATAATTTCTTTGTGATGACATTTCAGCTTCTCTCTTTTAGCCATTTGAGAACATGTAGCAAGTTATTGTTAATTATGGATGCTTAGCACTACTGTATACCATTAAAGTTATTTTTCCTATATAGCCAAAATTTTGCTTCCATTAACCAACTTCTTCCTATCCCTTATCCCCTTTCCCTTTTCAACCTCTAGTAACCACAATTCTACTCTCTATTTCTAAAATTTTAAGTGTTTTTTAAATACCTGCTACATACAAATGCAAACATGGTATTTATCTTTCTGTACCTGAGTTATTTCACTTAATAATATCATCCAGGCTCACCTATGTTGTACAAGTTACAGGTTTTTATTACTAATTGCACAGTTAAATATATTTTGTTATAAGCAACAAAAATAGTCTAAAACTTTTTCTTTCCTTTGGGTTAATATCCACTAATGGGATAGCTGGATCATATGGTAATTCTATTTCTAGCTTTTATGGAAATCTCTATTATCTTCTTCATAATGATGGTACTAATTGACATTCCCACCCACAGTATGTGAGAATTTCCTTTTCTTTGCATACTCACCAGCATTTGGTATTTTTTGTCTTTTGATAGTAGCTATTTTAACTTTGGTTAGATGATATCTCATTGCGGTTTTGATTTTCATTTCCCTGATGATTAGTGATGTGGAGCATTTTTTTATATATACCTGTTGGCCATTAGTATATTTTCTTTTAGATGTGTCTATTCAGGTCATTTTCCCAGTTTTTAATCAGATTATTATTATTGATGATGAGTTGTTTAAGTTTCTTGTACATTCTGAATATTAAACCCTTGTCAGATAAATAGTTTGTATTTTCTCTCATTCTGCTGGTTGCCTTTTTGCTTTGTTGATTTTTTTTTTTTTTGTTATACAGAAGCTTTTTAGCTTGATGTAATCCCATATGTCTATTTTTGCTTTCATTGCCTGTACTTTAGGGAGCTTTTCCATAAAATTTTTGCCCAGACTAATGTCTTGGAGTATTTCCTCTATGTTTTCTTCTAATCGTTTTATAGTTTCAGCTCTTACATTTAAGTGTTTAGTCCATTTTGAGTTGATTTTAGTATATGGTAAGAGACAGAGGTCTAGTTTTGTTCTTCTGCATGTGGATCTCCAGTTTTCCCAGCACCAGTTATTATAGAGGCTGTACTTTCCCCATTGTATGTTCTTGGTACCTTAGTCAAAAATCGGTTGGCTGTAGATGTGTGTATTTATTTCTGGATTCTTAATTGTGTTCTATCTGTCCATTTGGTTCATGTATCTGTGATTATGACAGGAACCTGCTGTTTTGGTTATTCCAGCTTTGTAGTACATTTTGAAGGCAGTTAGTATAATGCCTCCAACATTTTTTTTTTTTTTTTTGCTGAAGACTTCTTGGAGTATTCAAAGTCTTTTGTCACTCAAAACGATTTTTAGAATTATTCTTTCTACTTCTGTGAAGAATAGTATTGCTATTTTTTTTTCTTGTTTTTGTGACTGGTAAGGGGATCGCAACCCTTGGCTTGGTGTCGTCTGCACCGCGCTCAGCCAGTGAGCTCACTGGCCATCCTGATATAGGATCTAAACCTGCAGCCAGAGAGCCGCTGCGTTCCCAGTGCCACACTCTCCCGAGTGAGCCACGGGGTTGGCCCTGGTATTGCTATTTTGATAGTGATTGCATTGAATTTGTAGATATCTTTAGGTAGTGTAATAATTTTGACAATCTTAATTCATGCAATCCATGCACATGGAATATCTTTTCATCTTTTTATGTCCTCTAATTTCTTTCATCACAGTTTTGTGGTTTTCATTGGAGAGAGGTCTTTTACCTCCTTGGTTAAACTTATTCCTATGTGTTTTGTTGTTATTGTTATTGTTTATATATTTTTATTTTACTGTAAATGGGATTGCATTTTTTTTTTCCAGTTAGTTTGTTGTTGGCATATAAAAATGCTATTGATTTTTGCAGGTTGATTTTGTACTCTGCAACTTCCCTGAATTCATTTAACAGTTCTAAGAGGTTGTTTTGTGGAGTCTTTAGGCTTTTCTATGTACAAGATCATGTCATCCACAAGAGAGGAACAATTTGACATTCTCTTTTTCCAGTCTGGAAGTCCTTTATTTTTATCTTTTGCCTAATTGCTCTGTCTAGAACTTCCAGTACTATGTTAAATAAGAGTGGTGAAAATGGAAATCTTTGTCTTATTGCTTTTCATAGAGAAAAAGTTTTCAACTTTATTCAGCATGATGTTAGCTGTGGGTTTGTCATATGTGGCTTTTACTGTGCTAAGATATTTTCCTTCTACACATAATTTGTTGAGACATTATATCATGAAGGAATGTTGAATATTCTCAAATGGTTTTTCTGCATCTATTGAGGTGATTATATGATTTTGCCCTTCATTTTGTTGATGTGGTTTATCACATTTATTGATTTGTGTATGTTAAACCATCCTTGCATCCCTGGGATAAACTGTACTTAATCATGGTGTGTAATCTTTATGTTGTGCCGTTGATTTCAGTTTGCTAGTATTTTGCTGAGGATTTCTGCCTCTATGTTTTTCAGGGATGTTGAGCCAATTCATTTAACTCTAGAATTATTATTTATTTCAAGAATATTTCTAAGTTCATTGTCTGCCTTTGGTCAATTTACAAAAACCTAAATTTTTTGTTCTCAACAATTATTTCAGTTTTATACTTTTTGTTTCATTTTGTTGTGTGTATTCTTTTCTTGGTTAGTTTCTTTCTTTTACTATCTCTCATTTTTCTTTCTTTTTTTCTTTTGTATAGAATTTGCCGATCATTTTATTCCTCCATGTATGGAAATGCCATCTCTTCCCAGCTTTGCCTTTGTCCTACCCAAATCCTCCTGAGTTTAATTTTGTCCTTGCTAAATATTTCTTTCAGTTATTACCTAGAATAATTCTTTTGGCAAATTTTCTGAGTTGTATATCTGAAAATGTCTTATTAAATAAATTTTGGCTGGATACAGAATTTAAGACTAAAAGTTATTTTCCCACAGGATAGAAATGAATTTTTTTAATGTTTTAGTGGATGAAGATTCATTTTGTTTCTGCACATATCATGGAATTTCTTCAAAATATTTAGAGTTTTTGTTTATATATTTTTAATGATTTTAAGTTCCAGTAAAAATACGTATGTATTTAACTGCCATTTGGATTCACCATGAATCTATAGGATATTTCACTCTTCCTATAGAATCTCTTTATCGACCCACTTGTTTTCTCTGAAGCATTAAAGTATAGCATATTCAATGAGGAAAACTGACCATACTAATGATTTCTCTTTCTCTTTCTAAACCTAATTCTCTCCTCATTTTGCAGGTACAATTGTCAATGACCTTAAGAAAAAGTGGTTTGTGATAGAAGGACAGGAAAAATTCCCAACCAGTACTGGAATGGAAACTCAAGTAATCTTGCACTGCCAGGAGAAGGTAGGCAGTGGAGGGTCTGTGGCTTACATGTGTACCTTAGATGCCTACAAACCAGGCTGCAGGGTAACTGTGTACTCCTCATGGACAGTGAGCCAAACATGTGTACTGACTAAGATCCCACATGACTGTAATTTCCCAGAGGGGAATAAAAGAAATATAAAACAGCCATAAAAAATAATAAAATGACAAGAAGAAGACAATACCTTCAGTAACAGCCCTCAATGTAAATGGATTAAATTTTCCAATTAAAAGATATAGACTGGCTGAATGAACTTAAAAATAGATGTAAGTAGACCTAAGAAACTCATTTCATGAGAATGACACACATAGACTAAAAGTGAAGGGATAGAAAAAGATATTCCACACAAACATAAGCTAAAAATGAGCAGGGATTGCCATACTTACATCAGATAAAATAGACTTCAAACCAAGAACTACAAAAAAAAAGAGACAAAGAAGTACATTATATAATGATAAAAGGATAAATGCAGCAAGAAGATGTAACAATCAAAAACATATATGCATCCCACATTGGAGCACCCAGGTATATAAAACAACTTTTATTAGATCTAAAGGCAGAGATATGCCCCAAAACAATAATAGTTGGGAACTTTAACACACCACCCTTAGCAGTGAACAGATCATCTAGCCAAATTATTATCAATGAAATATTAGATTTAAACAGCATTTTAGAATGATTTGACTTGACAATGACAGAAAATTTCATTGAATAACTGTAGAATACATGTTCTTCACATGAGCATATGGATTATTCTCCAGAATAGACCACATATTAGGCCACAAAGTAAGTCTCAGCAAATTTTAAAAGACTCATATCATATCAAGTATATTTTCAAACCATAATGAAATAAAATTAGAAATTAACAACAAAATATATTGGAAACTATGCAAATACATAAAAATTAAACAACATGCTCTTCAAGAACCAAAGGGTCAAATAGGAAATCAAAAAAATCCTTGAAACAAATGAAAATACAAACACAGCTTACTAAAATGTATGGGATACTGCAAAAGAGGTACTAAGAGGGCAGTCTATTGCAATAAATGCTCACATAAAAATAACAGAGTGACTTCAAATAAACAACTTAACTTCACACCTCAAAGAACTAGAAAAAAAAGCAATACAATTCCAAAATTGTTGGACAGAAAAAAAAAAGAAAAAAAGATCAAAGTAGAACTAAGTGAAACAGAGACCAAATTTTTTTTAAAAAATTGATACAAAGATCAATAAATACAAAGTTGGTTCTTAGAGAAGATAAACATAATACATAAACCATTAGCTAGACTAACTAAAAAAAGAAGAGAGAAGACCCAAATAAGAAAATCAGAAATGGAAAAGGAGTTAACACAACTGATATGACAGAAATACAAACAAATACAGAAATACTATTGTAAGCAACTATATGCCAACACATTTGAAAAGAAGAAATTGATTAATTTGGGGGCACATACAAACTACCAAGACTGATCCAAGAAGAAACAGAAAACCTGAACAGGTCAATAATGAACAATGAGATAGAAGCAGAAATCAGCAGTCTCCCAACTAAGACAACCCCAGGACCAGATGGCTTCACTGCTGAATTCTCACACCTTTAAAGATAAATTAACACCAATACTTTTCAAACTATTCCAAAAAATTGGAACAGAGGTCATTCTCCCAAACTCATTTTATAAGGTCAGCATCACCTTGAAACAAAAATCAAAGACATGCACAGAAATACTCAAAAAATATTAGCAAACAGAACACAACAGCACAACAAAAAAGATTATACAGCATAATAAAATAATAAGGTCAGCATCACCTTGAAACAAAAATCAAAGACATGCACAGAAATACTCAAAAAAATATTAGCAAACAGAACACAACAGCACAACAAAAAAGATTATACAGCATAATAAAATGGGATTCATCCCAGGGATGCCAAGATGGTTCAACATATGTGAATCAATAAATTGATATACCACATCAACAAAATCAAATACAAAAACCATATAATTATCTCAGTAAATGCAGAAAAAGTATTTGACAAAATTCAACATCGCTTTATGGTCAAGACTCTTAATAATTTAGGTATATAAAGAATGTATCTCAACACAATAAAAGCCATATATGACAACCACATTGCCCACATCATGCTGAATGTAGAAAAGCTAAAAGATTTATCTTTTAAGAACAGGAACAAGACAAGCATGCCCACTCTCACCAATCCTATTCAATATAGCACTGGAAGGGTTAACCAGAGCAATCAGGCCAGAGAAAGAAACAAAGGGCATCCATATTGGAAAAGATGAAGTCAAATTTTCACTGTTCACAACTAACATGATCCTAAATGTAGAAAAACCCATAACCTCTACCAAAAAGCTCCTAGAGCTGCTGAACAAATTCAGTAAAGTTGCAGGATACAAAATCAACAAAAAAAAATAAGTAGCATTCTTATACACTAATAAAACAAGAAGAAAAAATATCAAGAAATCTACCCCCTTTATAATAGCTACCAAAGGAATAAAATACCTAGAATTAATACCTAGAGTTACTTTAACCAAAGAGGCATATACACACACACAGAGACACACACACACACACAAGAAATATATAATTTATATATATATATGGATATATATCCATATATATAATTTAGATATCTATATATCTATATATCTATAATGAGAACTATAAAAAATTTAGATCTATATCTATATCTGTAACTATAATAAGAACTATAAAAGAACTGCTGAAAGAAATTAAAGATGACAACAAAAGATGGAAAGACCTTCCATTTTCACGGACTGGAAGAATTAGCATTATGCAAATGTCTATACTACCCCCCAAAATCTATAGGTTCAATGCAATGTCCATCAAAATACCAATGACATTCTTCACAGAAATAGAAAAATAATCCTAGCATTCATATGGAACAACAAAAACCCTAAATAATCCCAGCGATCCTGAGCAAAAAATAATAAAGCTGGAGACATTACAATACCTGACTTCAAACTATACTACAAAGCGATAGTAACCAAAACAGCATGGTAGTGCCATAAAACAGACACAAGGATCAACAGAACAGGGTAGAGAAACCCAAAATCAACCCATGTATTTACAGCCAATTGGTCTTTGACGAACACACCAAGAACATGCATTGGAGGAAGGACAGCCTTTTCAGCAAATGGTTCTGAGAAAACTAGATATTCATATGTAGAAGAATCAAACTGGACTCATGCATCTTGCCATATGACATATCAACCAAATGAACACAAAATGGACTAAGACTTAAGTATAAGACCTAAAAATATAAAACTCCTAGAAGAAAACATAGGGGAAGCACTTTAGGATGTAGGATTTGGCAAAAACTATGAATAAGACCTCAAAATCCTAGAAGAAAAACAAAATAGACAAACCACTAGCCAGACTTACTAAATAAAGAAGAGAGAAGATCCAAATAACAAAATCAGAAACAAAAAGTTGATGTCAAAACTGATACCATGGAAATACAAAGAATCATTAGAGATTACTATGAACAACTATATGCCAACAAATTTGAAAATCTAGAGGAAATGGATAAATTTCTTGACACATACAAACTACCAAGATTGAACCAAGAAGATAATGAAAAACTGAACAGATCAATAACAAGCAATGAGATTGAAGCAGTAAAAAGAAATCTTCCAAAAAAGAAAATCCCAGGACCAGATAGTCTCACTGCTGAATTCTACCAAACTTTTAAAGAGGAATTAACACCAGTTCTTCCCAAACTATTCCAAAAAATTGAAACAGAAACCATTCTCCAAAACTCATTCTATGAAGCCAGCATCACCCTGATACCAAAACTAAGCAAAATACAGCAAAAAAGAGAAAACTATAGGCTGATATACTTGATGAATTTAGATCCAAAATCTTCAACAAAATACTAGCAAACAGAATACAGCAACAAATCAAATAGATTATAAATCATGATCAAGTGGGATTCATCCCAGGAGTGCAAGAATGGTTCACATGTGCAAGTTAATAAATGTGATACACCATATCAACAAAGTGAAGAACAAAGGCCATATCATCTCAACAGATGCAGAAAAAGCATTTGACAAAATTCAATAGTCCTTCCTGATAAAGACTCTCAACAAATTAGGTATGGAGAAAAGGTATCTGAACATAATAAAAGCCATATATGATAAACCCACTGCCAATATCATACTGAATGAGGAAAATCTGAAAGTTTTCCCCTTAAGATCAGGAACAAGACAAGGATCCTTGCTCTCTCCACTCCTTTTTAACATAGTATTGGAAGTACTTGCCAGAGCAATTAGACAAAAGAAGGAAATAAAACGTATCCAAATAGTTAAAGAGAAAATCAAATTGTCCCTGTTCATCAATGACATGAATGAGTTAAAGAGAAAATCAAATTGTCCCTGTTCATCAATGACATGAATCTATGTATAGAAAGCCCAAAATACTCTACCAAAAAACTCTTAGAGCTGATAAATGAATTCAGTAAGATTGCAGGATACTAGTTAAAGAGAAAATCAAATTGTCCCTGTTCATCAATGACATGAATCTATGTATAGAAAGCTCAAAATACTCTACCAAAAAACTCTTAGAGCTGATAAATGAATTCAGTAAGATTGCAGGATACAAAATCAACATACAAAAATCAGTAGCATTTTTTACTCCAAAAGCAAACTAGAAGAAAAAGAGATCAAGAAACCAAGCTCATTTGCAGTAGTCTCCAAAAAAATAGAATACCTAGGAATAAATCTAACCAAAGAGGTGAAAGATCTCTATAATGAGAGCTACAAATCACTTCTGAAAGAAATTAAAGATAACACTAAGAGATGGAAAGACATCCCTTGTTTGTTGATTGGAAGAATCAATGTAGTAACAATGTCCATACTACCCAAAGCCATTTACAGATTCAATGTGATTCCCATCAAAATACCAATGACATCTTTACAGATAGAAAAAGCAATCCTAACGTTCATGTGGAACAACAGAAGACCCCAAATAGCCAAAGCAATCCTGAGCAAAAAAAGTAAAGCTGGAGGAACTACACTTCCTGACTACAAACTATATTACAAATCTGTAGTAACAAAAACAGCATGATACTGGTACAAAACCATACATGTGGACCAATGGAACAGAATAGAGAACTCAGAAATCAACCCTCATATTTACAGCCAACTTATCTTTGATAAAATCACTAAGAACGTACATTGGGGAAGAGATTGCCTCTTCAATAAATGGTGCTGGGGAAACTGTATATCCATTTGTAGAAGAATGAAACTGGATCCATACTTTCACCATATACCAAAATCAACTTAAAATGTTAAAGATCTAAATATAAGGCCTGAAACTTTAAAACTCCTAGAAGAATACATAGGGGAAATGTTTCAGGATTTAGGACTGGGCAATGACTTTATGAATAACACCCCAAAAGCACATGCAACTAAAGAAAAAATAAACAAATGGGATTATATCAAACTAAAAAGCTTGGAAACAATCAATAGAGTAAAATGACATCATAAAGAATGGGAGAAAATATTTCAAAAAATGCACCTGACAAGGGATTAATATCCAGAATATACAAAGAACTCAGACAACTTTACAACAAAAAAAGTAATCCAATTTTTAAATGAGCAAAGGAGCTGAATAGACATTTCTCAAAGGAAGATATACAAATGGCTAAAAGGTATGTGAAAAAATGGTCAGCATCACTAATCATCAGGGAAATGCAAATCAATGCCACTCTGAGATATCACCTCATCCATATCAGACTGGCTATTATAAAAATACAGAAAATGACAAATGCTGGTAAGGATGTTGAGAAAGAGGAACCCTCCTGCACTGTTGGTGGGACTGTAAATTTGTACAACCATTATGGAGAACACTGTGGAGGTTCTTTAAACTACTATAGATAGAACTTCCATATGATCCAGAAATCGCACTCCTGGGGATAAATCCATAGGATTGGAAAACATCAAATTGAAGGCATACCTGCACTCCCATGTTTATTGCAGCTCTATTTACAATAGCTAGGTGATGGAACTAACCTAAATGTCCATCAGTGGATGACTGGATAAGGAAATTGTGGTATATTTACACAATGGAATACTACTCTGCCATAAAAAATAATGAAACTCTACCATTTCCAATAACATAGATGAGCCTGGAGAAAATTATCCTAAGTGAAACAACACAGGTACAGAAAGAGAAGTACCTCATATTCG